>NC_048571.1:76902295-77202295 GCF_013265735.2 Oncorhynchus mykiss | reverse complement strand
GTGTCTGTTACTTGAACTCTGTGAAGCATTTATTTGGGCTGCTAATGAACTTATCCTCTGCAGCAGAGGTAACTCTTGGTCTTCCTTTCCTGTGACGGTCCTCATGTGTGCCAGTTTCATCATAGCGCTTGATGGCTTTTGCAACTGCACTTGAAGAAACTTTCAAAGTTCTTCAAATTTTCCAGATTGACTGAACTTCATGTCTTAAAGTAATGATGGACTGTTGTTTTGCTTTGCTTATTTGAGCTGTTCTTTACATAATATGGACTTGGTATTTTACCAAATAGGGCAATCTTCTGTATACCACCCCTACCTTGTCACAACTGATTGGCTCAAACGCATTAAGAAAATACATTCCACAAATGTACTTTTAACAAGGCACACCTGTTAATTAAAATGCATTCCAAGTGACTACCTCATTAAGCTGGTTGAGAGAATGGCAAGAGTGTGCAAAGCTGTCATCAAGGCAAAGGGTGGCTACTTTGAAGAATCTCAAAAATATAATATATTTTGATTTGTTGAACGCTTTTTTGGTTACTATATGATTCCAAATGTGTTATTTCATAGTTTAGATGTCTTCACTATTATTCCACAATGTAGAAAATAGTAAAAAATAAAGAAAACCCCTTGAATGAGTACGTGTGTCCAAACATTTGACTGGCACTGCATGTATGTGTCCCTCAGATGTTGTAACACCAGGATATGGACACTTGCCCTTACTTCCTCTCCTAGTGTCTGTGGCACTGTTGAGTTTCCTGTTTCAGCGCACAGACAGGGTGAAGTTGCTCCTAGACGGTGATCTTGGGTCAGTTTTGCATTTCCCACACTAATGGTTAAGGTTAGGATTGGGGGAGAGGAAGTACCTTGGGGAAACTTTACCCTGGGGCCATAGAGAGAGGCACAATATAATGTATTTTCTTCTTGCCACTCAAACCAGGTTAACCCTAATCTCATTGGTCCTATTATAACATGGCAGGGCTAGGATTCAAGTTTGTAGTGAAATTGGTGGGTAAGGATGAATAGGGACACTGACTGGAGCAGTGATTAATATCTTCATATATTGGGCCTAAATGTAGCCTTGGCTTGTGCAAGCCAGAGCAGCTCGTAGGAGCAGGAGCCTATATCATGTTTCTATGGCGTGAGGCATCTTAATGGCAGCTTTGGATAAAAATGTCTTCTAAATGGTATAAATAGTGATGTACATGTACACCCCCTGGACAGGATGCTAGTCTGTCGCAGAGCCTTACCATAGGTTATGGAACATGTTGAGACATCACACTAGTTATGATAGTGATGATTCACAGTTTGTGCAAATTCAAAGTGGTGACTGATATCAAACCAATTGAGGAGTCTAAAGCAACATGTTTACGTCAATGTGCCAGGCCATGCAAAACTGAAAATGCAAAACTGATCCCAGATCAGCATCTACGGGCAACCTCACCCTACACCCGTATTGTATAACCAGGTAAGGCCATGTAAAGTCATTATCTGAATTTAAGTTAATCTCTACTGCTGCAATGTTAGTTTGACCTCATGAGGATTATCACCCTGCAGAGTGCAGTTCCGTTGCTTTAGCAGGGAGTCATGGTTAAAATTGGATCATTGAACCAGGTGGCCTTCTCCCCACCCAAGGGAAAGAAGGGAACTGATAGGAATTGATTTGTCAAATCTCATGATATTTGTCAGACAGCAATAATAAATAAATAAATTGTTTGTGACTAAACAGTGTTTGAAACTAAACATACATATTTTATCTTAAATTGTCTTTTAGACCTAGCAAACAAGAGTACTTCTCACGGTCGTGCTGCCAATCATTTATATCCAAATCTTCAGTCATCTTTTTACAGTAATTGATTAGTTCAATGATTTCATGGACGCTCTCAAAAAACATTCTGGTCAGTTTGTATTCAGATGTTGCATTCCCACGGCTGCTACCAAAGGAAATTAGGTCACCTATGGAGGGTGTGTGTGTGTCAGTCACCAAAAGGGTTGAGTTCAAAATGGGTTATGACTGCTTCCCAAATGGAATACTATTCCCTATATAGTGCACTACTGTTGTAGAGCTCTAAATGGGAAAAAGTGTGCCATTTGGGATTTACCTAGTTCTTCTTCCTAGAACAGAAAGAGTGAATAGCGAGAGGACTACTGCACATTTAAAAGAGAAACAGTGAATGATAAAAGGACTACTGTACCTTTAAAAGAGTAACAGTGAATGAAGAGAGGACTACTGTACCTTTAAAAGAGTAACAGTGAATGAAGAGAGGACTACTGTACCTTTAAAAGAGTAACAGTGAATGAAGAGAGGACTACTGTACCTTTAAAAGAGTAACAGTGAATGAAGAGAGGACTACTGCACCTTTAAAAGAGTAACAGTGAATGAAGAGAGGACTACTGCACCTTTAAAAGAGTAACAGTGAATGAAGAGAAGGCCACTGTACCCTTAAGAAATAAACAGTGAATGAGGAGGGGGTGGGAGGAGGGGGGGGGGGGGGGGGGGGGGGGGGGGGGGTCCTGGGCCTCACAACCAATGGAGAGGTACACATTGTACAGAGACAAAGGTTACCTCACAAATGGCACCCTCTTACCTCTATAACCCGCTACTTTTGACCAGGGCCCATCAAAATCTAAAATCATATCAGAGTTTTGTTTTATGCACAGGATACAGTGGTGTGTAAACTGTACAATTAAATGTTTACTGGTCTGGCAATAGGGGTCTGGTCAAAAGTAGTGCACTGTCTATGTAGGGATAGAATGTAATTTGGGACTCACCCAGAGACAGAGACAGACAGTCTGTCGACATGTAGGCCGGATGCTCATATTTCGCCTTATCAGGCTTGCCATGAATGGGCAAAATGTGACCATGTGCTGACAAGCAGAGGCAAAACTGGTGCGCTTTGGGGGAATTTTCCTCTTGTAATCACTGTATGATCTGAATAACCTTTATTGGTTTCTTGGTAATAGATTCTCTCAATGGTGTTTTTTGGTCTGAATAGAAGGTCATTGGGTTATTAAGATCTCCGTGGGAGAGGTCCATCATCACAGATCAGTCCTGGAAGGCAATGGTGTTGCTGATAACAGACTGCATAGACTTTTACTGAAATACCTCCCACATAAACAATGTAAAACATAATAGACGCTGCCCCCTAATAGTAGAATCTATGCATTGCCATATTCATGCTATCTATGGTTTATAAACAAATCTCAACCTAATTGGATAAAACAAATGTTTTAAATTGGGTGTTGGATGAAATGCAATGTGGAATCCAATAGAAATTACAGATTTATTAGTTAAGGCGAAACAAAACAACTATGTTGACAAAGTGATGGCAATACCATTATAGAATAGAGCTTATATAACGATTCATCCAATTATAGCCTTATAAGATGTCAGAGATGTTGTCATTTCAATATGTAAAAACACTGGTGACATAAGACTTAATCATGTAGCTAGAATAAACATTTGGAATATTCTCTTGACAAATCCAGTCATATGATTGAATATAATTGTTGAAACAAGCCTATGTAATGATGATGTAGTATGTGTCCCAAATTGTACTTTATTCCCTACATTATGCACTACTTTTGACCATAGGTCCTGGTCAAAAGTGGTGCACTATATAGGCCAGGGAATAGGATGCCATTTGGGACGTAAACCCCAGCTTTTAACGCTATCTCACTCAGCTGTGCAAACACAACTATCTTCCATTGAACAGACAGTGATCAGTAATGTAGTAGATCTACACTTGATAACTCTGATATACTCATATTATGAGTACATCAAAGTTATCAAGTGTAGACCTACTACATTACTCACTGGACTATTACAGTCACAGTTTGGAATGAATGCATTAGAGGTTGATAATGTCATCTCTGTCATAATGTCATCTCCTTAATGTCATGTTCATCCAATAATGTCAGGGGTGAACCATTATCCCATCTTATCAAATCAATGTTTATTGGTCGTGTAGGCTACACAGATTTGCAGATGTTATTGCACGTGCAGCGAAAATACTTGTGTTTAGAGGTTATTCTCCTGGCACCAGTCCTCCTCCGTGTAGGCTGTCTCATCGCTGTCTCATCGCTGTTGGTAATCACCCCTGTTGTGCCAGAAGAAGCCTTATAGAAATGCTTTGCAATCGGAACTGTCTATAGGCCTATGGTCATTTATGATCATTTCAATTAATATAGAACATAATTCTTGGTCTTACATTGTGAAACAACAATTCATTTCCAACTGAAATGCAGCTAGCCTTTTGATTCGGAACCTGGGCACCCTTGAAAATGACCATTTCCTTCAGCTGATTTTTCAGTAGGCTACTTTACCTCATAAGTTTGCTATTCATTTTATAATTACATGTATTAAAAGTACATTTCTTCTTTGAGAAGTTTTTGGTACAAGATGATGCTGACAGACATGGAAGCTCTGCTTCTAGCTCCTAAGTCCAAGCATTTAACTACACCCACAATAACATCTGCCAAATATGTGTATGTGACCAATAACGTTTGATTTGATCTTCCCAAGTGCACTGCTCCATGGTATGATTAGCCTAATGAACACGCAAGTGAAATGACTTGGGACTGGTTTTCCAATGTTAGGCTATATTTGTGCGTGTATACGGCTTTAGATCATAGTCCTAACAATTGTTTTGAAGGTTCAAGCCTATAAGTCTATTGTTCAATCAGATGGTGTGATTAACAAGTCATTACTGCAGTGCCAGTGACAATTGTATAAAGTAACAGATGGTCTTTACTGCCACTTTGTGGTCGTCAATAGATGGTGCAGGTCTCAATATTCTCTCCATCATAGGTTTAAATGTCGGATTGCGTCCTTTTCTCTCTCTAAAAATATGGTTGTATTATCTACTGGAAAACATAGATTTTGGAATGAAAATGTCTTGCATTTCATGGTATTGGGGTAGGCCTAACGGGTGTAAAAATAGACTAGTAGTGCAAAGTCATTCGAAAAGACGCATGATCTCGCAAATGATTAATAGGCTAATAATCAATGTTATCGAACATTCAGTTTGCAACGCATTATAAAGAGGTATAATATGTAAAATATATATATATATATATATATATATATAAATAAATATTCGTTTACAATCTGATAGGTTACTGGAAGCAGAAGATGATCCATTATATTGTAATGAAACAGCAGGGAGCAGGTCTGGAGTTGTACCTAGAAACTAAGCCAAGACCTCTGGCTACTGTAATCGTCTCAACATGTATGCAAGTATGACCTCACAATGTTGCACATGTGCCATTTGAGTTCGTAGCTATGGTAACTTTTAAAAGCACCAATTAAAAACAACATTTATTTTCAAACTATTCGTGGTGCAAGACGGCAATGCATTAGACCGAGCAGGTAAGAAATTATGTTTGAATAAAGTAGGCCTAATGAACACCGTCGGTTGGTCAGAGAGTTGAGCTTCTGTGAAATGAGCTTCGCCGTGCATGTTTTGAACACTGCATCGAAAGCCTAGCCCTTCTGTACATTTGCACAATGTTTTTAGTAGAGGAAGAGGCGAAGCGAGAGTGATAACTGGGCCCAAAATCTGTCTTGTCCAGCAGGTTACGGTTTTTAGTTGTTTCGCTCAACAACCGATTAGTTTTTGTATGGAGGTCAGTGAGTGTCGAATTTGGTCCACAAAAAAATTTAATGGCGTATTTGATCGAATAGAAGTGCCGTACTGCTTACGTTGTTACGAGTGTACCGGATAGCTAGCTAAGTACGACACGTGACATCCCGGTTACTTTGAGAAAACATATTTTTTATTGGAGTTGTGCCTATTGTTCACATGCTTATTTGCCCTTTCATTGGCTAGAAGGGTCCCACCTGATCTCGACTCCTCCTGACTGCCTCCCATTTTCGAAGGCATTTATTTTAATTGTTAGAGCAGCCATTTGAGTATCTGGTCAATAGTGTAACGACCCTGGGTTTATGAGCGCGGAAATCAACCCCGCCGCACGAGCATGCTTTTGCGGCACAGTCGATAGCGCGCTGGACCTCGGGCTAGAAGGTCGCGGGTTCGAGACCTGCACCCTGCTGTTTCATTACAATATAATGGATCATCTTCTGCTTCCAGTATATGATCAGACCTATCAGATATGAATTGTCTGGATACCGTCTCAGTCATTTGAGGAGTGAAGATTAATATATTTTTAACTGGGAGAATTTCCTGGTGCTACTGTAGCTAAGAATTAATCATGACTGAAAATCTATTAGCCTACAATTTGATGAGCAGGCATAGGCCATAGCCTACAGATTCAGTCAAATATTGGCAGACTGACCCTTGCATGAATCACTATTTCTTTTAAAATACAGTACCACTCAAAAGGGGTTTTCTTTATTTTTACTATTTTCTACATTGTAGATTAATAGTGAAGACATCAAAACTATGAAATAACACATTGAATCATGTAGTAACCAAAAAAGTGTTAAACAAATCAAAATAAATATTTTAGATTCTTCAAAGTAGTCACGCTTTGCCTTGATGACAGCTTTGCACAGTCTTGGCATTCTCTCAACCAGCTTCATGAGGAATGTTTTTTTAACAATCTTGAAGTAGTTCCCACATATGCTAAGCACTTGTTGGTTGCTTTTCCTTCACTCTGCGGTCCAACTCATCCCAAACCATCTCAATTGGTTTGAGGTCGGGTGATTGTGGAGGCCAGGTCATCTGATGCAGCACTCCATCACTCTCCTTCCTGGTCAAATAGCCCTTATACACCTGGAGGTGTTTTGGGTCATTGTCCTGTTGAAAAACAAATGATAGTCCCACTATCCCACTAGCGCAAACCAGGTGGGATGGTGTATCGCTGCAGAATGTGTTCCCTGAATTCTAAGTAAATCACTGACAGTGTCACTAGCAAAACACCATCACACCTCCTCCTCCATGCTTCACAGTGGGAACCACTCATGCATTCACCGACTCTGCGTCTCACAAAGACAGAGGTTGGAACCAAAAATCTCAAATTCGGACTCATCAGACCAAAGGACAGATTTCCACCAGTCTAATGTCCATTGCTCGAAGAAGTCTCTTCTTCTTATTTGTGTCCTTCAGTAGTGGTTTATTTGCAGCAATTCGACCACAAATGCCTGATTCACACAGTCTCCTCTGAACAGTTGATGTTGAGGTGTGTCTGTTACTTGAACGCTGAAGCTTTTTTTGGGCTGCAATCTGAGGTGCAGTTAACTCTAACGAACTGATCCTCTGCAGCAGATTTAAGTCCTCTGCAGCAGATTTAACTCTGGGTCTTCCTTTCCTGTGGTGGTCCTCATGAGAGCCAGTTTCATCATAGCACTTGATGGTTTTTGCGACTGCATTTGAAGAAACTTTCAAATTAACTGACCTTCATGTCTTAAATTAATGATGGACTGTCGTTTCTCTTTGCTTATTTGAGCTGTTGTTGCCATAATATGGACTTGTCTTTTACAGGGCTATCTTTTGTATACCACCCCTACTTGGTCACAACACAACTGATTGGTTCAAACACATTAAGAAGGAAAGAAATTCCAGAAATGAACTTTTAACGAGGCAAACCTGTTAATTGAAATGCATTCCAGGTGCCTACCTCTTGAATGTGGTTGAGAGAATGCCAAGAGTGTGCAAAGCTGTCATCAAGGCAAAGGGTGGCTACTTTGAAGAATCTCAAATAAAAAAATGTCATTTGTTTAACACTTTTTTTGGTTACTACATGATTCCATATGTGTTATTTCATAGTTTTGATGTCTTCACTGTTATTATACAATGTAGAAAATAGTTTTTAAAAATAAGAAACCCCCTTGAATGAATAGGTGTGTCCAAACTTTTGACTGGTACTGTACATTGAAATTGAAAAATCTTTTGGTGTTTACATGTGTATTTGTTTAACTTGTTACTTTATTCCTAGTTATTTGTACTGTACATTTATATTTCAATTACCTTGTGCCCTTGCACATTGACTCAGTACTGGTACCCTGTGTATAAGTTATTGTTACTCTTTGTTTATTTATTATTACTTTTATTATTACATATTTTTCAAAGTACCCTGCAATCACACCTGCAACCCTGTACATGTGACTGTTAAATCATCTGAATCTGTTATTTCTCTATTTTCTTTCTCAAAGCATTGTTGGGAAGGGCCCAAAAGTAAACATTTCACTGTTATTCCACACCTGTTGTTTACGAAGTATGTGACAAATAACATTTGATTTGATTTGACATACAACTGCACAGGACCAAGCATCAAAAAATCTCAACTGAAATTGAGATTTTTCACTTCAAAGTCAAAAATGTCCTGGACTAAATGATAAAAAATTCTGATGAATTTAGTTGGAGGCAGTTATTCTCATTTACTGTATAATGTATCTCACATGTGGTAAGTTGCAGGTGCCTACAGGGGAAAAATAACAATTCAACCAGTTTTGAAAAGATTAAACAGAACATTCTGCTCCATTCAACTGTGCCAATATATTTGACCGCATCGATCTGTAAATAGCGATTTCATTGTATTTTTCATTTATTCAGACATGTTTTTACCAACAAGCTGTCAATGTATTATTTAATTTCCTTTTGGATTTCATTTAGGAATTTTTGTTCAAGCAGGTAAAAAAAATAGTTTTTTTATAAAAAGGCCAAACATTGTCCAACTTACTTTCGGTCTTGCTGTATTTGTTTTGAGGGCGGAAAAACATTAACGTTGATCATTGGCTAGGCCTACTTCTTACCTGCTATACATGTGTTAAAGGGCTCTGTTTGGTCTAGCCTATATCTCAGTCTGACCTTTGGATCTGGAATTTTTCACACTCCTTCTATACAACTGGAGCTCTCCAATATTTTGATTGTGAAACATGCTGGCATGCAATTGTGATGGAAATTATCATGTTAAAGGGAAAGAAAAATTCTACCATTTGTACAAAAAATCATGAAAAAGAAAACACTAATATATCTTGATAAGATAAGCATTCTTACTTACTTACTTACTTACTGACTTTCAACTCCCTGAGTCAATACATGTTAGAATCACCTTTGGCAGGGATCACAGCTGTGAGTCTTTCTAGGTATGTCTCGAAGAGTTTTCCACACCTGGATTGTGCAACATTTGCCCATTATTAT
Source organism: Oncorhynchus mykiss (assembly GCF_013265735.2). Classification (NCBI taxonomy): domain Eukaryota; kingdom Metazoa; phylum Chordata; class Actinopteri; order Salmoniformes; family Salmonidae; genus Oncorhynchus; species Oncorhynchus mykiss. Next base: position 77,193,194 of record NC_048571.1, on the reverse strand, counting down.
TTTTTTAATAGTTCAAGTTTTGTCTAATTGGTTGTTGATCATTGCTAGAGAACCATTTCAGGTGTTTTTCTAGATTTAAAATCAGATTACAGTCAAAACTGTAACTCGGCCACTCAGACACATTCACTGTTATTGGTAAGCAACTCCAGTGTAGATTTGGTCTTGTGTTTTAGGTTATTGTCCTGCTGAAAGGTGAATTAATCTCAAAGTGTCTGGTGGAAAGCAGACTGAACCAGGTTTCCCTCTAGGATTTTGCCTGTGCTTATCTCCATTCCATTTTTTTTTATCCTGAAAATCTCCCCAGTCCTCAACAATTACAAGCATACACATAACATGACGCAGCGACCACTATGCTTGAAAATATGGAGAGTGGTACTCAGTAATGTGCTGTATTGGATTTATCCCAAACATAACACGTTGTATTCAGGAGAAAAAGTTAATTGCTTTGCCACATTTTTTTGCAGTATTACTTTAGTGCCTTTTTGCAAATGGGATGCATGTTTTGGAATATTTTTATTCTTTACAGGTTTCCTTCTTTTCCCTATGTCAATTAGGTTAGTATTGCGAGTAATTATAATATAGTTTATCCATCCTGTTTTCTCCTATCAAAGCCATTAAACTCTGTAACTGTTTTAAAGTCATCATTGGCCTCATGGTGAAATCCCTGAACGGTTTCCTTCCTCTCTGGCAACTGAGTTAGGAAGGATCAGTGGTGTAAAGTACTTAAGTAAAAATACTTTAAAGTGCTACTTAAGTAGCTTTGGGGAGTATCTGTACTTCACTTGACTATTTATATTTTTGAAAACTTTTGCTTCACTACATTCCTAAAGAAAAATATTTACTTTTTACTCCACACATTTCCCTGACACCCAAAAGTACTCGTTACATTTTGAATGATTAAAAATGGTCCAATTCGCATACTTATCAAGAGAACATCCATGGTCATCCTTACTGCCTCTGATCTGCCAGACTCATTAAACACAAATGCTTAATCTGTAAAGTATGTCTGAGTGGTGGAGTGTGCCCCTGGCTATCTGTAAAGTATGTCTGAGTGGTGGAGTGTGCCCCTGGCTATCTGTAAAGTATGTCTGAGTGGTGGAGTGTGCCCCTGGCTATCTGTAAAGTATGTCTGAGTGGTGGAGTATGCCCCTGGCTATCTGTAAAGTATGTCTGAGTGGTGGAGTGTGCCCCTGGCTATCTGTAAAGTATGTCTGAGTGGTGGAGTGTGCCCCTGGCTATCTGTAAAGTATGTCTGAGTGGTGGAGTGTGCCCCTGGCTATCTGTAAAGTATGTCTGAGTGGTGGAGTGTGCCCCTGGCTATCTGTAAAGTATGTCTGAGTGGTGGAGTGTGCCCCTGGCTATCTGTAAATTATGTCTGAGTGGTGGAGTGTGCCCCTGGCTATCTGTAAAGTATGTCTGAGTGGTGGAGTGTGCCCCTGGCTATCTGTAAAGTATGTCTGAGTTGTGGAGTGTGCCCCTGGCTATCTGTAAAGTATGTCTGAGTGGTGGAGTGTGCCCCTGGCTATCTGTAAAGTATGTCTGAGTGGTGGAGTGTGCCCCTGGCTATCTGTAAAGTATGTCTGAGTGGTGGAGTGTGCCCCTGGCTATCTGTAAAGTATGTCTGAGTGGTGGAGTGTGCCCCTGGCTATCTGTAAAGTATGTCTGAGTGGTGGAGTGTGCCCCTGGCTATCTGTAAATTATGTCTGAGTGGTGGAGTGTGCCCCTGGCTATCTGTAAAGTATGTCTGAGTGGTGGAGTGTGCCCCTGGCTATCTGTAAAGTATGTCTGAGTGGTGGAGTGTGCCCCTGGCTATCTGTAAAGTATGTCTGAGTGGTGGAGTGTGCCCCTGGCTATCTGTAAAGTATGTCTGAGTGGTGGAGTGTGCCCCTGACCATCTGTAAAGTATGTCTGAGTGGTGGAGTGTGCCCCTGGCTATCTGTAAAGTATGTCTGAGTGGTGGAGTGTGCCCCTGGCTATCTGTAAAGTATGTCTGAGTGGTGGAGTGTGCCCCTGGCTATCTGTAAAGTATGTCTGAGTGGTGGAGTGTGCCCCTGGCTATCTGTAAAGTATGTCTGAGTGGTGGAGTGTGCCCCTGGCTATCTGTAAAGTATGTCTGAGTGGTGGAGTGTGCCCCTGGCTATCTGTAAAGTATGTATGAGTGGTGGAGTGTGCCCCTGGCTATCTGTAAAGTATGTCTGAGTGGTGGAGTGTGCCCCTGGCTATCTGTAAAGTATGTCTGAGTGGTGGAGTGTGCCCCTGGCTATCTGTAAAGTATGTCTGAGTGGTGGAGTGTGCCCCTGGCTATCTGTAAATTATGTCTGAGTGGTGGAGTGTGCCCCTGGCTATCTGTAAAGTATGTCTGAGTGGTGGAGTGTGCCCCTGGCTATCTGTAAAGTATGTCTGAGTGGTGGAGTGTGCCCCTGGCTATCTGTAAAGTATGTCTGAGTGGTGGAGTGTGCCCCTGGCTATCTGTAAAGTATGTCTGAGTGGTGGAGTGTGCCCCTGGCTATCTGTAAAGTATGTCTGAGTGGTGGAGTGTGCCCCTGGCTATCTGTAAAGTATGTCTGAGTGGTGGAGTGTGCCCCTGGCTATCTGTAAAGTATGTCTGAGTGGTGGAGTGTGCCCCTGGCTATCTGTAAAGTATGTCTGAGTGGTGGAGTGTGCCCCTGGCTATCTGTAAAGTATGTCTGAGTGGTGGAGTGTGCCCCTGACCATCTGTAAAGTATGTCTGAGTGGTGGAGTGTGCCCCTGGCTATCTGTAAAGTATGTCTGAGTGGTGGAGTGTGCCCCTGGCTATCTGTAAAGTATGTCTGAGTGGTGGAGTGTGCCCCTGACCATCTGTAAAGTATGTCTGAGTGGTGGAGTGTGCCCCTGACCATCTGTAAATTAAAATAACATGAACATTGTGCTGTCGGATTTGCTTAATATAAGGAATTTGAAATTATATATACATTTACTTTTGATACTTAAGTATATTTTAAACCAAATACTTTTAGACTTTTACTCAAGTAGTATTTTACTGGGTGACTTTCACTTTTATTTGAGTCATTTTCTATTACTTTTACTCAATTATGACTATTGGGTACTTTTTCCACCACTGGGAATGCTGCCTGTATCTTTGTTGTGACTGGGTGTGTTGGCACATGATCCAATGTGTAATTGATAACTTCACCATGCTCAAAGGGATATTCAATGTCTGATTTTTTTGTTTTTACCAACCTACCAATAGGTGCCCTTCTTGGGACGCATTGGAAAACCTGCCTGGTCTTTGTGGTTGAATCTGTGTTTGAAATTCACTGCTCTACTGAGGGACCTTACATTTAATTGTGTGGGGTACAGAGATGAGGTAGTCATTAAAAAATCATGATAAACATTATTATTGCACACAGAGTGAGTCCATGTAACTTATTATGGGACGTGTTAAGCACATGTTTACTCCTGAACGTATTTAGGTTTACCATAACAAAGGGGTTGAATACTTCTTGATGCAAGAAATTTCATTTTTTTCATTTTTTATTAATTTGTAGAAATTCCACTTTGACATTATGGGGTATTGTGTGTAGACCAGTGACAAAAAAACATTCATTTAATCTATTTAAAATTCAGGCTGTAACAAGACAAAATGTGGAAAGAGTCTAGGGGTATGAATACTTTCTGAAGGCCCTGTACTTAGGCCTATTTCATGACCTCAAGCATTGTCTTAGGTCAGATGGCACGACAGCTTTTACGTTAGAATAACACCATCTGCCGGAAGACTGTGGATCTCTAGCCTATTAGTTTTTTCCCTTAATGTTGCATCATTTCAACTGTCAAGTGGTGAACCACAACATTTTTCTTTACAGGTTGACAGTTTGTGGCTTTTCTCTTGAAAGAAGAAGTCTCAAATCTGTCTTCAATGAAAAGCCTGAACAAAGAAATAACTAGCCAAGTTTGTTGTTGCTTATCAATCTTCAGAGTACATTCATTGTAAAGAAAAGTTTGTGGTCATATGCTTAAAAAAAGTAGGCGCCTGGCTAATGAAGTATACTTAAAAATAACAGAAAGTCCTGCACGCTGTGTATGCGTCCAATTACCACCTTTATTGACGATGTTTCCATCCACAGAAATCTTCTACAGGTCAAACGGGCTGAGTGCTCACATACACAATTATATATACACATTTCACCCATAGGTTAGAGTGTACAAGGTGGAAAATTGGTCAATGTGCCCTTGAGCAAGGCATTTAACCCTCATTTGCTCCAGGGGCGCCGTACTATTATAGCTGAACTTGTAAAACAACACATTTCACTGAACCTATCCGGTGTGTATGACAATAAAACATAATGTTTTTTTTCATTCAGTTTAATCTTTACATAAGAGAGAAAACATGTAGCTTGCCAAAGTAATACAGACAGATGTTTAATTATATGACGAAGGAAAATCTCCTTGTGTGTTTTGCAGCTGACATGAAAAGAATGATGACCCCCCCGAGCGATGACAGTGACGTAAGCGATCAGCGCCACCCCATGAAGACACGCTGCGCTGGTGGCCAGGGAGGAGACAGCCCCGGCATGGACCCGAAAAAATGGATCACCTTCAAAGACCTCCATGACCGGGTCACGCAGCTGCTCTCCACTAAGCTCAACTCCTGTAACATCAAGCAGTGCAAGTCCAAACTGGACATCCTCAGTAAGTGCTCCTATTACCTGGAGGTCATGCGCCAGGACACACTCCACCAACCAGACCCGCAGCAGAACTACCTGTCCAACTCCACCATCCTCCACCTCATCGATCCCTGGAAGTTCCAGCGGATGAAGAAGCTGGGCCACAGCCAGGTGCAGATCCAGCTGAGCCTGCTGGAAGAGCTCTACGAGCAGTTCTGTAAGGGCAAAGTGGAAATGGAGGCCATAGCCAGCCAGAGCGACTATGGCGATCAAGAGGTCGCCCACATAAATGGGAGGATAGCGCATCTCATTAAGGCGTTCACGGACTTTGACTCGACACTGATGCCCGGGGAGCTGCACACAAAGCACCGGCTCATCTCCGAGACGGGCAACGCCAAGGTGCCCCAGATCCATTTGAGGCTGTCCGTCAAAATGCCCGTGATGTTCGACACGTCACGCTCGGAGGCTCTGGCCGACTGCGCCCGGCTGCACTGGGAAATGGCCGGGCAGGAGCAGCAGGAGCCTGGGGAACAGTTTGAGATCCGCTACAAGCTCCTCCAGCCGACCAACACAGAGGAAGGGAACCAGCTAGGAACGGTGACCTGCAACTCCTACTGCATACAGGTCAACAACCTGTTGCCGCAAAGGTGCTACGAGTTCACAGTGAAGCGGGCTGACGCCTGCTGCCTGGTCTACGGGTTCTGGAATGACACCATGGTGCTCAGAACCATGCCACTATCCCCAGGGGGCTTCACCGGGAGCCAGGAGAAGAGGAGGAGGCTGTTCCCCTGGTAAAGGGCTAGCGTGGCGTGAGTGCATAGCAATATGAAAATAAAGACATTTTAATTTTTTTTATCTCTCTAATAAAATACATTGTCAAGATTTTGGGGATTCGAGCCTAGTCCTTTAATCATGATACAGAGCAAAACAAATATTGTCCTTGAGAATGTGTCTGATATGTTGTTATGGCATTGTTATGTCTGCCACCTAGCCATATGGCCATACCAGACATAACTGTGGAGAGAGTGAAGAAGGTTTTTCATTTCCAATGGCAGCATAAACATGGACATTTCAATATAATAGCGGATGTCCATAATTATGGCGGCTCCCATGCACTTGTCACAAATGCCTTGTTCGCCGTATTGTACATTGATCTCTTTTTGTTTCTTTGCATTGTCTTTAGCAGACTATACTGTACATGATCCCAATTTTAGCTCCAAGACCGTGGAATTAAAAATAAAAAACGATACAGTATATTGGCGTATTGAACCATGTTGTGCACCGTAGTTTCATAACTCTGTGGATTATGCTAAAACAATGAAGTCATATCTGAATCCCACTATCTTTACGCAATTTTGCCATTGCAGATGAAATACATTGTTGATACTTTGCGTTCAAGCAGTGCTTTGACGGTGAAGAAAACACCGTGCACTTTGTGTGGTATAGCATCTCTGTGGTCAGGGTTACTCACAATCAAACAATCTGATGTTTAACTTAATACACTGATGTTTAACGTAATACACTGTTTAACTTAATACACTGTGCTTATGCAATCATATAGGTTATTATTGTACTAACAATGACCTATATTAATTGGGTAACTAATGACTATGACCAGCTCGCCCAGCTACTCACTGGACCCAATGATAACTTGGTTACGCATGCCTCTCCCTAATGTCAATATGCCTTGTCCATTGCTGTTTTGGTTAGTAATTATTGCTTTATTTCACTGTAGGGCTTCTAGCCCTGCTCAATACTCCTTAGCTAACCCTTTAGTTCCACCTCCCACACATGCGGTGACCTCACCTGGTTTAAATTATGTTTCTAGAGACAATATCTCTCTCATCGTCACCCAATGCATAGGTTTACCTCCACTGTATTCACATCCTACCATACCTTTGTCTGTACATTATGCCTTGAATCTATTCTACCGTGCCCAGAAACCTGCTCCTTTTACTCTCTGTCCCGAACGTTCTAGATGACCAGTTCTTATAGCCTTTAGCTGTACCCTTATCCTACTCCTCCTCTGGCCCTCTGGTTATGTATAGGTTAATCCAGGCCCTGCAGTGCCTAGCTCCACTCCCATTCCCAGGCGCTCTCATTTGTTGACTTCTGTAACCGTAAAAGCCTTGATTTCATGAATGTTTACATTAGAAGCCTCCTCCCTAAATTTGTTTTATTCACTGCCTTAGCACACTCTGTCAACCCGGATGTCCTAGCCATGTCTGAATCCTGTTTAGGAAGACCACCAAAAACCCTGAAATTTCCATTCCTAACTATAACATTTTCCAACAAGATAGAACTGCCAAAGGGGGCGGAGTTGCAATCTACTGCAGAGATAGCATACAGAGTTCTGTCTTACTATCCAGGTCTGTGTCCAAACAATTTGAGCTTCTACTTTTAAAAATCCAACTTTCCAGAAACAAGTCTCTCACCGTTGCCGCTTGCTATAGACCCCCCTCAGCCCCCAGCTGTGCCCTGGACACCATATGTGAATGTATTGCCCCCCATCTATCTTCAGAGTTTGTACTGTTAGATGACCTAAAATGGGACATTCTTAACACCCCGGCCGTCCTACAATCTAAGCTTGATGCACTCAATCTCACACAAATTATCAATGAACCTACCAGGTATAACCCCAAATCTGTAAACACGGGCACCCTCATAGATATCATCCTAACAAACCTGCCCTCCAAATACACCCTAGCTGTCTTCAATCAGGATCTCAGCAATCACTGCCTCATTGCCTGTGTCCGTAATGGGTCTGCGGTCAAACGACCACCCCTCATCACTGTCAAACGCTCCCTAAATGTCATGTATTGTCATATTATGTCTTGTTCCTGTTCTTTCTCTTCACTCCGTCTCCCTCTGCTGGTCGTATTAGGTTACCTTCTCTCCCTCTCCTTCCCCCAGCTGCTCCTCATCTTCTCTAACTACCTCGTTCACCCTTTTCCCACCTGTTCCCTTTTTTCCCTCTGATTAGGTCTCTATTTCTCTCTCTGTTCCTGCTTCTGTCTTTGTCAGATTCTCGTTTGAGTTTCTCATGCCAGAACCAAACTATCGTCTTGTTTGCTTCAACCTTGTCCTGTCCTGTCGGAATCTGCCTGTTCATCTGAGGCTACGTGTGATCAGGTACCTCTGTCCTCTACAACCCAGCTATTCTCCTCTGCTGCTAGAAGGGGACTCTAACCCAGCTATTCTCCTCTGCTGCTAGAAGGGGAACTCGTCTGTGATATTCAGAAGGACTTTATGTTTCATTTGTCGCCCTCTCTGCGGGTTGTTTATTTTGCCATCGTAGTGGATTTGAAGAGGATCTATGTCTTACCTGTGTTTTGACATTAAAGGACTCTGTTTTTGTTAAACCGCTTTTGGGTCCTCACTCACGTGCATAACAGAAGAATCTGACCAAGAATGGACCCAGCGACTTCGGATCCTCTCCACTCAGCCGTCGAGATCCAGGGAGCGATGCTAGGCAGGCACGAGCAGGAATTGTCTGCTGCTCGACATGCCGTTGAGACCCTGGCCGCCCAAGTCTCCAACCTCACAGAACAGATTCACCATCTCCGCCTCGATCCACCGGCCACTTCCAGGGCTTTCGAATCTCCGGAGCCCAGAATCAATAACCCGCCGTGTTACTCTGGGGAGCCCACTGAATGCCGCTCGTTCCTCACCCAGTGTGATATTGTGTTTTCTCTCCAGCCCAACACTTACTCCAGGAGCACAGCTCGTATCGCCTACGTCATATCTCTCCTTACTGGACGGGCTCGTGAGTGGGGCACGGCAATCTGGGAGGCGAGGGCTGAGTGTACTAACCAGTATCAGGACTTTAAGGAGGAGATGATACGGGTTTTTGATCGTTCTGTTTTTGGAGAGGAAGCTTCCAGGGTCCTGTCTTCCCTATGTCAAGGTAATCGATCCATAACAGATTACTCTATTGAGTATCGCACTGTTGCTGCCTCCAGTGACTGGAACGAGCCGGCTTTGCTCGCTCGTTTTCTGGAGGGTCTCCGCGCGGAGGTAAAGGATGAGATTCTCTCCCGGGAGGTTCCTTCCAGCGTGGATTCCTTGATTGAACTCGCTATTCGCATAGAGCGACGGGTTGATCTTCGTCACCGAGCTCGTGGAAAGGAGCTCGCGTTCTCCGTTGCCCCCCTCTCCGCATCACTACCATCTTCCTCCGCCGGCTCGGGTGCTGAGCCTATGCAGCTGGGGGGTATCCGCATCTCGACTAAGGAGAGGGAACGGAGAATCACCAACCGCCTCTGTCTCTATTGCGGTTCCGCTGGTCATTTTGTCACTTCATGTCCAGTAAAAGCCAGAGCTCATCAGTAAGCGGAGGGCTACTGGTGAGCGCTGCTACTCTGGTCTCTCCTTCAAGATCCTGCACTACCTTGTCGGTCCATCTACGCTGGACCGGTTCGTCAGCTTCCTGCAGTGCCTTGATAGACTCTGGGGCGGAGGGCTGTTTTATGGACGAGACCTGGGCTCGGGAACATGACATTCCTCTCAGACAGTTAAGGGAGCCCACGGCCTTGTTCGCTTTGGATGGTAGTCCTCTCCCCAGGATTCAGCGTGAGACGCTACCTTTAACCCTCACTGTCTCTGGTAATCATAGCGAAACCCTTTCTTTTTTAATTTTTCGTTCACCTTTTACACCTGTTGTTTTGGGGCATCCCTGGCTAGTTTGTCATAATCCTTCTATTAATTGGTCTAGTAATTCTATCCTCTCCTGGAACGTCTCTTGTCATGTGAAATGTTTAATGTCTGCTATCCCTCCTGTTTCCTCTGTCTCTTCTTCACAGGAGGAGCCTGGTGATTTGACAGGGGTGCCGGAGGAATATCACGATCTGCGCACGGTGTTCAGTCGGTCCAGGGCCACCTCTCTTCCTCCACACCGGTCGTATGATTGTAGTATTGATCTCCTTCCGGGAACCACTCCCCCCCGGGGTAGACTATACTCTCTGTCGGCTCCCGAACGTAAGGCTCTCGAAGATTATTTGTCTGTAGCTCTTGACGCCGGTACCATAGTCCCCTCCTCCTCTCCCGCCGGAGCGGGGTTTTTTTTGTTAAGAAGAAGGACGGGTCCCTGCGCCCCTGCATAGATTATCGAGGGCTGAAGAATTGTTATCCGCTTCCTCTTATGTCTTCAGCCTTCGAGATCCTGCAGGAAGCCAGGTTTTTCACTAAGTTGGACCTTCGTAACGCTTACCATCTCGTGCGCATCAGGGAGGGGGAGGAGTGGAAGACGGCGTTTAACACTCCGTTAGGGCACTTTGAATACCGGGTTCTTCCTTTCGGCCTCGCTAACGCTCCAGCTGTCTTTCAGGCATTAGTCAATGACGTCCTGAGAGACATGCTGAACATCTTTGTTTTCGTTTACCTTGACGATATCCTGATTTTTTTACCGTCACTCCAGATTCATGTTCAGCACGTTCGACGTGTCCTCCAGCGCCTTTTAGAGAATTGTCTTTTTGTGAAGGCTGAGAAGTGCACTTTTCATGCCTCCTCCGTCACATTTCTCGGTTCTGTTATTTCCGCTGAAGGCATTGAGATGGATCCCGCTAAGGTCCAAGCTGTCATTGATTGGTCCGTCCCTAAGTCACGCGTCGAGCTGCAGCGCTTTCTCGGCTTCGCGAATTTCTATCGTCGTTTCATCCGTAATTTCGGTCAGGTGGCAGCTCCTCTCACAGCCCTTACTTCTGTCAAGACGTGCTTTAAGTGGTCCGTTTCCGCCCAGGGAGCTTTTGATCTCCTCAAGAATCGTTTTACATCCGCACCTATCCTTGTTACACCTGACGTCTCTAGACAGTTCGTTGTCGAGGTTGACGCGTCAGAGGTGGGCGTGGGAGCCATTCTTTCTCAGCGCTCCCTCTCTGACGACAAGGTTCACCCTTGCGCGTATTTTTCTCATCGCCTGTCGCCGTCGGAACGTAACTATGATGTGGGAAACCGCGAACTGCTCGCCATCCGCTTAGCCCTAGGCGAATGGCGACAGTGGTTGGAGGGGGCGACCGTTCCTTTTGTCGTTTGGACTGACCATAGGAACCTTCAGTACATCCGTTCTGCCAAACGACTTAATGCGCGTCAGGCTCGTTGGGCGCTGTTTTTCGCTCGTTTCGAGTTTTCTTATCGTCCGGGCTCTAAGAACACCAAGCCTGATGCTTTATCTCGTCTCTTCAGTTCTTCAGTAGCCTCCACTGACCCCGAGGGGATTCTCCCTGAGGGGCGTGTTGTCGGGTTGACTGTCTGGGGAATTGAGAGGCAGGTAAAGCAAGCACTCACTCACACTCCGTCGCCGCGCGCTTGTCCTAGGAACCTTCTTTTCGTTCCCGTTCCTACTCGTCTGGCCGTTCTTCAGTGGGCTCACTCTGCCAAGTTAGCCGGCCACCCCGGCGTTCGGGGTACGCTTGCTTCCATTCGCCAGCGTTTTTGGTGGCCCACCCGGGAGCATGACACGCGTCGTTTCGTGGCTGCTTGTTCGGTCTGCGCGCAGACTAAGTCCGGTAACTCCCCTCCTGCCGGCCGTCTCAGACCGCTTCCCATTCCCTCTCGACCGTGGTCTCACATCGCCTTAGATTTTATCACCGGACTGCCTTCGTCAGCGGGGAAGACTGTTATTCTTACGGTTGTCGATAGGTTCTCTAAGGCGGCTCATTTTATTCCCCTTGCTAAGCTCCCTTCTGCTAAAGAAACGGCACAAATCATCATCGAGAATGTTTTCAGAATTCATGGCCTTCCGTCAGACGTCGTTTCGGACAGGGGTCTGCAATTCACGTCTCAATTTTGGAGGGAGTTTTGCCGTTTGATTGGGGCTTCCGTCAGTCTCTCTTCCGGCTTTCACCCCCAGTCTAACGGTCAAGCAGAACGGGCCAATCAGACTATTGGTCGCATCTTACGCAGTCTTTCTTTTCGTAACCCTGCGTCTTGGTCAGAACAGCTCCCCTGGGCAGAATACGCCCACAACTCGCTTCCTTCGTCTGCGACCGGGCTATCTCCTTTTCAGAGTAGCCTCGGGTACCAGCCTCCGCTGTTCTCGTCTCAGTTCGCCGAGTCCAGCGTCCCCTCCGCTCAGGCTTTTGTCCAACGTTGCGAGCGCACCTGGAAGAGGGTCAGGTCTGCACTTTGCCGTTATAGGGCGCAGACTGTGAGAGCCGCTAATAAGCGTAGAACTAAGAGTCCTAGATATTGTCGCGGTCAGATAGTTTGGCTCTCCACTCAGAACCTTCCCCTTAAGACAGCTTCTCGCAAGTTGACCCCGCGGTTCATTGGTCCGTTCCGTATTTCTCAGATCATTAATCCTGTCGCAGTGCGACTTCTTCTTCCGCGATATCTTCGTCGCGTCCACCCGGTCTTCCATGTCTCCTGTGTTAAGCCCGTTCTTCGCGCCCCCGCTCGTCTTCCCTCCCCCCCCCATCCTTGTCGAGGGCGCACCTATCTACAGGGTCCGTAAGATTTTGGACATGCGTCCTCGGGGCCGTGGTCATCAGTACCTAGTGGATTGGGAGGGGTACGGTCCTGAGGAAAGGAGTTGGGTTCCCTCTCGGGACGTGCTGGACCGTTAGCTGATCGATGATTTCCTCCGTTGCCACCAGGTTTCCTCCTCGAGTGCGCCAGGAGGGTCCTCACTCACGTGCATAACACTAAAACACTTCAGCGAGCAGGCCTTTCTAATCGACCTGGCCCAGGTATCCTGGAAGGATATTGACCTCATTCCATCAGTAGAGGGTGCCTGGTTATTCTTTAAAAGTGCTTTCCTCACCATCTTAAATAAACATGCCCCGTTCAAAAAAATTGAGAACCAGGAACACTCCAGACCTGACTGCCCTTGACCAGCACAAAAACACCCTGTGGCTTTCTGCATTAGCATTGAATAGCCCCCGCGATATGCAACTTTTCAGGGAAGCTACGGAGCAATATACACAGGCAGTTAGGAAAGTAAAGGCTATCTTTTTCAAACAGAAATGTGCATCGTGTAGCACAAACTCCAAAAAGTTCTGGGACATTGTAAAGTCCATGGAAAATAAGAGCACCTCCTCCCAGCTGCCCACTGTACTGAGGCTAGGAAACACTGTCACCACCGATAAATCACGCGCTCGCGCTCCAGCAGGTATATCTCACTGGTCACCCCCAAAGCCAATTCCTACTTTGGCCCCCTTTCCTTCCAGTTCTCTGCTGCCAATGACTGAAATGAACTGCAAAAATCACTGAAGCTGGAGACTCATATCTCCTTCACTAACTTTAAGCACCAGCTGTCAGAACAGCTCACAGATCACTGCACCATCTACATAGCCCATCTGTAAATAGTCCATCCATCTACCTCATCCCCATACTGTTATTTATTTTATTTATTTTGCTCCTTTGCACCCCAGTATCTCTACTTGCACACTCATCTTCTGCACATCTATCACTCCAGTGTTTAATTGCTATATTGTAATTATTTCGCCACTATGGCCTATTTATTGCCTTACCTCCCTTACCCTACCTCATTTCCACACACTGTATATACAGTAGACTTTTCCTATTGTATTATTGACTGCATGTTTGTTTATTCCATGTGTAACTGTGTGTTGTTGTATGTGTCGCACTGCTTTGCTTTATCTTGGCCAGGTCACAGTTGTAAATGAGAACTTGTTCTCAACTAGCCTACCTGGTTAAATGAAGGAGAAAAAAAAAGAATAAATAAAAATGAGCAGTAGGGATTGATTCTCCGCTAACAAATGGAAAATGCTAATATTTATAATGTGTTTATCTACGAAAACACGTGTGAGGCCTTAGTAAGCCCTAGACAAAACAATGTATGCATCCCAAATGGCACCCTATTCCATATAGCACTCTATTCCCTATACTATTCCCTATAGCACTCTATTCCCTATACTATTTTATATAGCACTCTATTCCCTATACTATTCCCTATAGCACTCTATTCCCTATACTATTCCCTATAGTACTTTATTCCCTATACTATTCCCTATAGCACTCTATTCCCTATACTATTCCCACTCTGGCACTCCAGATTGAATTTACGAACGCACCCTTAAGATGAACATGCCATTATTGTGCCATTACCTATATTAATTGGGTAACTAATGACTATGACCAATGATAACCAATAACAATTCTTATGAGGCCTTAAGAACCCAAACTTTCATAACCAGCATAATACAGAAAACACTAACACTTAGAAACAAAAGCAACATGTACAGGTATGCTGAGACAGAAGAGCAAATTGTCTAAAATAGGCAGAAAGCAATATAAATGTGATGACAGATCATTGATATGCATTTCACTCACACTGGTGAATCTCAGAGAATGTATCTCTTCACATACTGTATATTTCCCAGAGCGAACAGACTTGTTTTGAAGATCCTTTAAAATACTCCATTGTTCATTATTATCAAGCAGCTGCAAACTGCTTTTTGTTTTATTCCACAAATCCCATGGTTTAGCCTGCCTGTTATCAGACAGCTGCAAACTGCTTTTCGTTTTATTCCACAAATCCCATGGTTTAGCCTGCCTGTTATCAGACAGCTGCAAACTGCTTTTTGTTTTATTCCACAAATCCCATGGTTTAGCCTGCCTGTTATCAGACAGCTGCAAACTGCTTTTCGTTTTATTCCACAAATCCCATGGTTTAGCCTGCCTGTTATCAGACAGCTGCAAACTGCTTTTCGTTTTATTCCACAAATCCCATGGTTTAGCCTGCCTGTTATCAGACAGATGCAAGATTGATATGTATCAATGATTCATTTTCCAGACATGATTAATCTTCTCCTGTCTATGTAAAAACGTCATTTCTATTTTGCATACTGTCTATCCGGCGTTCTATATTAACCGTTGAAGTAGCAGTCTTGTGTGACAATAAAAGGAGGAACTCTCTACGACCTTCTCCTAAATCTATGGGTTTATAATACTCTGTCATGTTCTCCAGTGTACATCATGACATTCAAGAAGTTGAAGTGAAGTTTCAATTGTCGTCCTCTCCATTCTTTCACAGTCAATCTCATATCCGGCCTCCCACGTACCAGACAGATAAGAGGGTATTGTGAAATATGTGCATGTTTATAGTCAAATCAAATTTCAAATCAAATCAGCTGATATCTCAAAATGCTGTACAGAAACCCAGCCTAAAACCCCAAACAGCAAGCAATGCAGGTGTAGAAGTACGGTGGATAGGAAAAACTCCCTAGAAAGGCCAAAACCTAGGAAGAAACCTAGAGAGGAACCAGGCTATGTAGAGAGGAACCAGGCTATGTGGGGTGGCCAGTCCTCTTCTGGCTGTGCCGGGTGGAGATAATAACAGAACATAGTGCATAAGAACCTTGCAGCATTAAGCCCAAGAACACACCCATACTTCCTAGTTTTTACATTGTGTCATGTTGGCTATGTGTCAATTATTTCACCAGAAGGGCACTGGGCACTAAAGTGCAGCATTATTGTGCGGAAATTTCTCCAGTTAATTTCAAGTTCAAGTTCTTGAGTCCAGGGGGTTACTCTGTCTTTCCCTAGCCTGATCCCATATCTGTTTGTGCTATCATATCACATCCTCCTCTTCAACTGTGTAATCCTGTTTACTGCCGTGTCATGAGCCAAAATGCAAACCAGAGAGGAAGTGCTGTGTGTCATGGACTGCAGATTAATGAATGAGCAGCTTCCAGATCCTGTTGATCACTGCAAAGACAGGACACGTTGACTACAAGGGGCCAGAGTTGTTTGTGACTAGATGGAGTATAGCCAAGACCAGAATTACATTTACGTAGCAGGTTAGGAGACCATTTTAACTAATCCTAACCCTAATTCCCTTAACCTGCCATGTTAATTCTCCTAACCTGCTGCGTAATTCTCTTAACCTGCCATGTTAATTCTCCTAACCTGCTGCGTAAATTCTCTTAACCTGCCATGTTAATTCTCCTAACCTGCTGCGTAAATTCTCTTAACCTGCCATGTTAATTCTCCTAACCTGCTGCGTAAATTCTCTTAACCTGCCATGTTAATTCTCCTAACCTGCTTTGTAAATTATCTTAAACTGCCATGTTAATTCTCTTAACCTGCCATGTTAAATCTCCTAACCTGCTCCAAAAAAGTAACTTCAGGTCATAGCTGTATACCCCCTACAGATGTATGATCTTAATTTGAGCCAGTTTGCTACAGCAGGCAAATAATCCTGCAGCAACAGGAAATGTGAATTATTCTGGGCATTGTAATTAATAGACATTTTTGTAGGGATTAATACATTTTTCATTTGGGCAAATCAAGTCTGACATTTTAAAGTGGAAATTACACACATTTGAAGCCTTCTTAAACCCTGAATAAAAACGTGACCATGCCCCCATGTAGCCTACAGCCATAGGGTACTCCTGTTACTCCCATGTAATTAGCCTAACTTTGGCATCATCCTAAACTGACACTTTTTTTGTTGTTTCAATAAACGCTTTCAGCTGCCTCACGTGTCATTATTAACATACTTGGATGTTACAACAACAAATGACTTGGATGACACTAATTTGTTACCTGACCTGCTAACACTGACAGTAAAGCTAGTAAAGCTGTCGCATTAGAATGACGTCACTGTTTGTTCACCTCTAGCTTTTTTGCCAATTAGTTGACGTTAGCTAGAGAAGTTAATCTTGTTCTAATTCGTGTAACTACTTCGATCTCGATCAACTGGTCGATCTCCAAGCCAGTCCTAGTGACTCATCAAACATTTCTGTAAAAAACACCAATGATAAAACCTTGCGTTCCTATTTATTAAAATGTTTTCCACTGTTGGTGGTAGGGGCACTTGATTCAGCAGCCATAGTGCTGAGAAGGTGAAGTGTTCCCATTTTGAACCATTTCATGTGTCTTTTTATTTATTTTATTTAACTAGGGAAGTTAGTTAAGAACAAATTATTATTTACAATGACGGCCTAACAAAAGGCCTCCTGTGGGAGGCAAAACACACATCACGACAAGAGAGACAACACAGCACTACATAAAGAGAGACCTAAGACAACAACATAGCAAGGCAGCAACACAACATGACAACAACATGGTAGCAACTCAACATGGCAGCAGCACAACATGGTAGCAGCACAAAACATGGTACAAACATTATTGGGCACAGACAACAGCACAAAGGGCAAGAAGGTAGAGCCAACAATATATCACGCGAAGCAGCCACAACTGTCAGTAAGAGTGTCCATGATTGAGTCTTTGAGTGAAGAGATTGAGATAAAACTGTCCAGTTTGAGTGTTCGTTGCAGCTCATTCCAGTCACTAGTTGCAGCAAACTGAAAAGATGAGCGACCCAGGGATGTGTGTGCTTTGGGGACCTTTAACAGAATGTTACTGGCAGAACCGGTGTTGTATGTGGAGGATGAGGGCTGCTGTAGATATCTCAGATAGGGGGGAGTGAGGCCTAAGAGGGTTAAATAAGCATCAACCAGTGGGTCTTGTGACGTGTATACAGAGACACCACTTTTATATGTTTACATACCCTACATTACTCATCTCATATGTATACACTGTACTCTATACCATCTACTGCATCTTGCCTATGCCGTTCTGTACCATCAGTCATTCATATATTTTTATGTACATATTCTTCATCCCTTTACACTTGTGTGTATAAGGTAGGTGTTGTGAAATTGTTAGGTTAGATTACTCGTTGGTTATTACTACATTGTCGGATCTAGAAGCACAAGCATTTCGCTACACTCGCATTAACATCTGTTAACCATGTGTGTGACAAATAAAATGTGATTTGATTTACAGAGTATAGAGTGTAGTGATGTGTCCTATAAGGAGCATTAGTGGCAAATCTGATGGCCGAATGTTAAAGAACATGTAACGGTTTTCTTCCGTCGAAGGAGAGGAGGACCAAAATGCAGCGTGGTTCGTGTTCAACATGTTTAATGAAAGACGATAACGTGAACACTGCACAAATACAAAATAACAAACCTGGTAAAAACCCACAACAGTCCTATCTGGTGCAGAGAACACAAAGACAGGAAACAACCACCCACAAAATACCCACAGAATATGGCTGCCTAAATATGGTTCCCAATCAGAGACAACGATAGACAGCTGCCTCTAATTGAGAACCAATCTAGGCAACCATAGACATACAAAACTACCTAGAAAGGAAACAGCCCTATAAAGATACAAAACCCCTAGACCAGACAAACACATAAATCCCCCATGTCACACTCTGACCTAACCAAAATAATAAAGAAAACAAAGATAACTAAGGCCAGGGCGTGACAGAACATATAGCTGCTCGAGAGCACCCTTACCTGCCGACCTATAAATTACGTCTCCGTAATCTAGCATGGGTAGGATGGTCATCTGAATCATGTGGAGTGAAAGAGGAGCAATTACGATAGAGGAAACCAAGTCTAGGTTTAACTTCAGCCTGTAGCTTTGATATGTGCTGGGAGGACAGTGTATCTTCTAGCCCCACTCCCAAGTACTTGTATGAGGTGACTAGCTCAAGCTCTAAACCCTCAGAGGTAATCACACCACATTACCTTTGTTTTGGAGGTGTTCAGAACAAGGTTAAGGGCAGAGGAAACTTGTTGGACACTAAGAAAGCTTTGTTGTAGAGCATTTAACACAAATCCAGGTAGGGGCCAGCTAAGATGGTAGAACTCTGCCTACCCGGCAGGCCAAGAGGACTAATCAAGTGCCTGTATAGGTCTACCGCTGGCCAATCAGATAGCTGTCTGCACAGTTTCGTCACGCCATAGACTTTGAAAATAAGTCTTGAACACACAGGACACTTTTAAAACCATGAATAGAGAGAGACTCAATGAATACAGCAATGGGCTGCTGTTTATATGAGTCAGCTAATATTTAACTTGTTATTCAGCACTGTCAACACTTTGTTCAACAGTTTTATAAGCCATAAAATGCGTGTTCTCCCTACCTCCACTCACGCTACAACTAGAACTGCAGGTGCTATGAATGATAGCAAAGTGTTTCAATAAACTTGCGTTGTTATAATTTGTGTCTTGTCTTTTTTTTTATATCAAGGAATATTTGACTTTCTCTGGTCATTGGAGTAACAACGTGAATTGGTGCACGAGGCAGAAATAATGCAGTGTGACTAAGTTTCTCCATCAGCTGGAAGACTGTGTCCCTTCAGCAGAGGGAGGGAGAGAGGAGGGATGGTGAGTGGGATGAGAGGCAGCCTCAGCGCTGCTCTCTCCCCTCAGACTGACCAGCAGATGCAGGCCATCAGTCCAGTAAAAAACATATATATATATATTATGCTCACTCAGCTGTGCCTAACAAGTATCAATGATCTATTTCCAGTGTGATCATATACCTAATTTGTAAATATAATTTCAAAATGGTCTGAGAATAACAACATTGTCAAGGCAATTCAAGCATAGCCAATATGCAGTGATAATGTAGTGATAGCCTACTGCGCAAACCTCATTGCTGCAGAACAATTTTTAATTGGTTAATGTTGCAATGTTTAAGTCCTCTTTTTAAGTAAATCTGAGCGGTAGATCTTGGGTTACATTTTGACCCAGAAAGTGATCTTAAATCAGAAAAGGTTGGTGACGCTGGTCTAGGTACAGTAAGTGGACTTTATAAAGGGACATAATGTTTCTAATAAAACAATGGCCAGTTTGGGTCGCAGTTGCACATTATTTTGTAAAACCAAATAGCCTATGTCTGGCCCTCGAATTAGTTATGTTTTTTCAATATGGCCATTGCACTGATTGCGTTTGACACCCCTGGGCTAGCGTATATATTTATGTATCTAGCTATTTATTTAGCAAGCTAGAAACACGGAGCCTAACGTTAGCTAGCTAGCTATCTGCTGGGAGGATGTCATGTCATTGGAGGAGTGGGTAAGCGACCGATTTTTTCCCCTCATATCGTTTTTTGGTGACTACAGCTAGAGATGCAGGTGTCATTTGGCTAGTTAGCAAAGAAATTTGAATCATGTTGCTAGCTATGCTGAACTTGTACGACTGTTATCCACAGTTAGCATATCTCTTAGTTGTCAATAAAATGTATTTGGCATTGATCAAATGGGCGGGCAGGCAAGTTGCAGGAGGACAAGTTTCATAGTCCAGTTCAAAGTAAATGATAGCAGCATTGTGTGGGAAATGGCTTATTTGCATATAGGCCTACTGTAGCTCTGATTGGCTATGGCGCACCGGTCTGCATAGACTCCTGTCCTGGACAAGACCAATGTTTTTATTAGGTTTTATTTACTGCAGTGTCTATTAATTGTCCAAACGCACAGCCACTTTCCCACTCTATATTACTATAGAATTTTCACAAATACCTTACTATACATCATTCCCAAACATTCTATGAATTTCTAAACACATGAAAATGACCATATCTCAGTTCTCGCTTGTCAGAGAATGTTAAAAAAAAGGTGTAATATTCTTCTTTAATAAGATTTCATGTCGCTACAACCCTGTCAGTTCCACTTTAAGACTAGATGGAAGTATGTTAAAAATTAGCAACCAAGCATATCCAAAATATTTATAGAATGACGTTAAGTCACGCCTCGCCGTGTGTGTATCTATCTATACACTACAAATTTGCACTTCCTGCTGTGCAGAAACATTCTCAGCAACAAAAGAGTGAACAAAGTAAGATCCTACATCTGTAGTCAAAACTGCCATGGCTGGACATCAGACCTGGGTTCAAATGCTATTTGAAATCATTCAAAAGCTTTCAAATACTTTAACTGTGTTTGATTTTCAAAAAGCATTTGAACCCAGGTCTACTGGACAGGACAAAGAATATGACAGAGATGCTGTAGAAGTCAAAAAGAATTAATGACAATTTTGCAGTCATTATGGGTTTTCCCCCCTCATTATCTCCACACACTCTCCTGTTTTACTTTGGGTGATTAATGGGTTTGGGAGGGAAGGGTGGGGTTGCTTGTTTTATTTACCAGAAACAGCTGTTGTGAGGGGAACAGATTTTTATCAGGTCTGTTCTTGTAAATGGTGGCCATTTTAATTTCAGATGAAATGAAAATATCATTTTGACTTTTATTTACAGTCACCGCTGGAGACAAGCAGGTGTTTGGAGTTTCCCTTGTCTTGCATGGCCAGCCCTGATCACGAAACACGTAGAGTCTGTGCACTGTACACACTCTACAGCATGCCTCTGTCCTTGGCACTTGTCCAGTGTATTATTGAAATTGGTGTATTGTGGTAAGGCTTTAAAAGGGCAATCAACAGTTGCTACATACATTTCTGGACTTAAATTAACGATATGTAGCCACCGATTCTTGAAGAATATATGAGCTTAGTTCAACTATCGAACCCTGTCAAAACCCCAAATATAAGCTTCTTACTCCAATGTTTACACCAAGTAAATGTAAACAAACACAATATAGCCTCAAACATGGTTAAAAAGACAGGTTTTATATAATGGATGGTCAGTCCTTGCATCCATAGCTATGTCTATGAATTTAAGAGTGGTTACAGTAACTTAAGCTATTGGCTTAGTCTACACCTGTTGTTTACGAAGCATATGACAAACTGAATGTTCTACTGCAACATCCCTCAGCTTTTTACCAAAATATGGGCGTGGAGTACGCTTTGTTATTGTTTCTACTGCTGATCGCCACTTTAACAAGTGTTTTTTAGATAAATGAGTACATTGAACTCTGTTGTACAGTATGTGTGACTGATAGAAGTTCCTTAGCCTGGTCACAGATCTGTTTGTGCTATCATGTCAACTCCTTGTCACTCATTGTCATACTGTTATTCTTAGCTGATCTTGTGTAAATTCCCATCGGTGTACATACAGTACCAGTCAAAAGTTTGGACAGAGAGTGTGCAAGGCTGTCATCAAGGCAAAGGGTGGCTGCTTTTGAAGAATCTCAAATATAACATCTATTTTGATTTGTTTAACACTTTTTTGGTTACTAAATGATTCCACATGTGCTATTTCATAGTTTTGATGTCTTCACTATTATTCTACAATGTAGAAAACAGTAAGAATAATTTTTAAAAACCCTGGAAGGAGTAGGTGTGTTCAAACTTTTGTTTGGTTCTGTACATGTAGATTGCATTTGATTACTGCTACAGTGTATTTGGGTTGTTAATCAGATTGGTCCTTCCGTTTTAGATTTTCTTCCCCCTTCATTTGAATTGTTTGACATTTGACTCGATTGTTAGAAGTTAGTAACATAACCACTTTGCTGCACCCACTATAACACCTGCTAAACTGAGTACACAACCAATAAACTTTGATCTGATTTAATAGCAAATCGTAGGTTGATGGTTTTCTTAACCTGCTGACCTGGTGAGGTCATTCCCTAGCTATAAATGATCAATGCCGTAGATTCCAGTCATTGCACTGCAGACTTCAAATTAAATTGGACTTATTTTGGCACCGTTTTCTCATAACACAAACAGTCTAGGCCTGCACTAATGTCAACCCCAGCGTCCACAGAAATTCTCTCAGTGGTCTGTGAAAGTGACCGAGTGGAGAGAAATATCACTGCATGCTTTTGCTGCTGGAGAATGAGACTTCTGAATACGCCTGGGTGAATTAAATTAGATTATTTATCATCAATCTCTAACTTTGACTTGGAGGATTCAGTCATTCACTATTTACTATTACTCCTGCTCATAAGTCTAAGTGGACAATGCCACTAACATTAGCCTAAAAAACAGACTTGTTTTGTGCTGACAAGCCACTCCTTGTACTCGAATGCTAGCATACTTGTGGTTTGTTTTGTTTTTATCCACTGTTCTTACATGAAAGTTATTTATCCAGGGTATAAACTGCTATCATCCTAGCCAGTCAAACAGTCTCCCTCTTTTATGTAAGGATGAGAGAAAAAAATGTCTGTGTCTGCTAAGAGAGAGTAGACACATTTTTATATAAGATAGCTCTGGAAACTAGTAGTTGTTCTCTTATTTTCACTGCTCTATTTGCCATTAGGTTATAATTAAAAATAAAACAAATTAACACTATGTTTGCTCAGTCTTCTCAATAAAGTGAGCCTCAAGTCCCCGTTCTGTAACCCTCACCTGAAAAGCAACTGACCAGTCATATGACATTAATAAACATATAGGACATAGATTCCCAGTGCATGTTTGTGTTGAGGGATTGTTCCCCTTAAGGGAATGAGTTCAAATCTTCTGTTTCCCCTGGGAAGACAATAATTGTGGAGGAGTAGATATTATCTCAAGCACAAGGTAAGATGGACAGTCTTTTGAGCTTGATACCTTTTTATTATTTATGGACAACAGAGATGAATGAATAATCCAGCTGGTAGGCTATGTGTAATAAACTGCTGGAATGCATGGAATTATTATGCAATATCTGAAATGCATATTGACTAAGGGCATTTACACATTTTTATCTAAGATAGTTATGGAAACCAGTAGTTAGCTCTGCATATCACTGACTAAATGCATGGCACATTATTTCACTTTACACAAGGGCATTCAACCACAAAAAGGATCTCACGTTTACACAATAAAATACTATGAGAATGATACATAAAGTGTAAAGAAAAGCATATGTACATACTTACAGGCCTTTGGTACAATAATGGCGTAGACAACATCAAATACTAGAATAGCTGACAGTCAAGTTTAGGTTTAAAGTTTACTGGTTAAGATTATTCTGTTGCTGGATCTGCCTCGGGTGTATTGCGGTAAATCACAGCACCAGTCCATTGAACAAGAGACATCCTGGCTTGTTTGCTGAGATTATGAAAACGCATGATGAAATCATCATTTCCAACTAAATAAATTAACGGATTGATTGCGCTATTCATGCAAACCAAACCGCGGCTGATTTGATGAGCAACATAAATATCATCGAAGCTTGCTTTGCAGGTGCCTTCCATTTTCAAAATCCTTATTTTCAAATTTAGATTTCTCAAAACATGATAAGGGATAAAGCAAATTGAGAACAGCACAGTCAAGATGATGACTAGTTTTAGACATCGTTGTTTCAACAAAGTATTGACATTGGCTTTGGTGGCAAGGACCATTACTATATGTCCATAGCAAGCCAGAATGATCAGTAATGGTATAACGAATCCGGTAATGGTCCAGCCAATACTGTACGGAAGGTAATCCTTGATAAAGTCGTCGGCTGTCGAGTCATAGCACGAATATGAGGAATTTTGCGCTGTCTTGTCAAAGAACATATCGGGAAGTATCTGAATGAAAACCAAAATCCAGACAAGAAAACTTATTGACACTGAGTGGCGAGTGTGGATTTTTCCCATCACTTTCATTGGGTGCACAATACCGAGGTATCGATAGATACTAATGCATGTCAGGAACCCAATGCTGCCATAGAGATTCAAATTGAAGCAGAATCTCGTGATCTTGCAGAATGTTTGTCCAAATATCCATTTACTGTTTAGCGCGTAATAGACAACCAAAAATGGTAAGGTAAATAAGTACAGCAAGTCAGCTATTCCAAGGTTGAGAATGAATATGTTTATACTCCCAATTTTCTTCCAGCTTGTACAAACAGTTTTTAACCCACAGAAGTTTGCAAATGTCCCGACGACAAACACCAGCATGAACACAGCAGGTAAAAATCTGTGCGTAAAACGAAGGTTAATTCCTTCACATGCGGTCATGTTGAGAACGTGTGTGCTGTTGTCATCTGACATTTTCCCCGTCTTTTTGATCAAAGTGAAGTTTAAACACAAGCTATAGAATATGAATCGATGACGCCCAGAAGTGAAAGAAATGAAACTTGGTCATGGAAACACATCGTAAATCGCAGCCGTCCACCATCATGTTGAGCATGGTGAAACCAAAGATATTACACCCAGTGAGTACAGAAATCCATGGACGTTGAAAAGACATACGCGTTTGGTCAGTTGGCCCTGGCCTTGATTTTAACGTCCACAAATGTCGTTTTTTTTGGTCCAGATTGGTATTGATTTCAAAGTCCACAGACTTCCGGACAGGACCGAATCTGAACCAATTATAGACATCCATATTTGGTTCAAATTTGGTCTTGATTTCACCCACTGGGGAGCCAGGCCCAGCCAATCAGAATACGTTTCCCCCCACCAAAGGGCTTTATTACAGACATAAATACTCCTCAGTTTCATCAGCTGTCCAGGTGGCTGGTCTCAGACGATCCCACAGGTGAAGAATGTGGAGATCCTTATCTTGGCAAAGGAGAAATGCTCACTAACAGGGATGTAATCAAATTTGTATGCACCAAATTTGAGACAATTTTTTTGTTTGTGCATCTGAAATATTTCTGGTATCTTTTATTTCACCTCATGAAACATGGGACCAACACTTTACATGTTGCGTTATTTTTTTGTTCAGTATAAATGTAAGTGAATGTATGTATGATTTAAAGATGGCCATAGGAACAATGACCAAAAAAGGACGTCTTTCAACATCTGTAAAATACCTATTTTCAATGTCTGTAAAATATGTATCTTCAACATCAGTAAGTTACATATTTTCAATGTCCGTATAACACACTTAAAATGAACCTGATTCAAAATTCTGGAAATTAATTCTAAAATATGTATTTTCAATGTAATTTTGCTCATTGAGCGCCCACTTCCTGCGTGGGCACTTCCTTAATTCCATAGTTTACTGGAAGCAATGTGATACTGTATCCAGAAGGAAATTAGCAGAGCTAGAGTACAGTTATTTTTGCAAGATATAAGTAACAATAGGCTATAAAGGCTTGAATGTGAGACGTTCAATATTTTATTGGTGATGTTTTAGTTATTATCAATACCGATCTACAAGATAGTAATCCAGGCATCTTTTTGGTCATTGTATCATAACATAATAACAATATTACTTAAAATATAATATACAGTTGAAGTCGGAAGTTTACAAACACTTAGGTTGGAGTCTTAAAACTTGTTTTTCAACCACTCCGCAAATTCCTTGTTAACAAACTTTAGTTCTGACAAGTCGGTTAGGACATCTACTTTGTGCATGACACAAGTAATTTTTCCAACAATTGTTGGAAAAATGACAATCACTGTATCACAATTCCAGTGGGTCAGAAGTTTACATACACTAAGTTGACTGTGCCTTTAAACAGCTTGGAAAATTCCAGAAAATGATGTCATGGCTTTAGAAGCCTCTGATAGGCTAATTGACATAATTTGAGTCAATTGGAGGTGTACCTGTGGATGTATTTTAAGGCCTACCTTCAAACTCAGTGCCTCTTTTCTTGACATCGTGGGAAAATCAAAAGGAATCAGCCAAGACCTCAGAAAAAACATTGTAGACCTCCGCAAGTCTGGTTCATCCTTGGGAGCAATTTCCAAATGCCCAAAGATACCACGTTCATCTGTACAAATAATAGTACGCAAGTATAAACACCATGGGACCACGCAGCCATCATACCGCTCAGGTATGAGACGCGTTCTGTCTCCTAGAGATGAACGTACTTTGGTGCAAAAAGTGCAAATCAATCCCAGAACAACAGCAAAGGACCTTGTGAAGATGTTGGAGGAAACAGGTACAAAAGTATCTATATCCACAGTAAAACGAGTCCCTTATCGACATAACTTGAAAGGCCGCTCAGCAAGGAAGAAGCCACTGCTCCAAAATCGCCATACAAAAGCCAGACTACGGTTTGCAACTGCACATGGGGACATGTCTTCTGGTCTGATAGAACAAAAATAGAACTGTTTGGCCATAATGACCATCGTTATGTTTGGAGGAAAAAGGGGGAGCTTGCAAGCTCGAAGAACACCATCCCAACTGTGAAGCACGAGGGTGGCAGCATCATGTTGTGTGGGTGCTTTGCCGCAGGAGGGACTGGTGCACTTCACAAAATAGATGGCATCATGAGGTAGGACAATTATGTGGATATATATATTGAAGTAACATCTCAGGAAGGAAGTTCTTGGTCGAAAATGGGTCTTCCAAACGGACACTGACCCCAAGCATAGATCCAAAGTTTTGCCAAATGGCTTAAGGGCAACAAAGTCAAGGTATTGGAGTTGCCATCACAAAGCCCTGACCTCAATCCTATAGAAAATTTGTGAGCAGAACTGAAAAAGCGTGTGCGAGCAAGGAGGCCTACAAACCTGACTCAGTTACACCAGCTCTGTCAGGAGGAATGGGCCAAAATTCACCCAACTTATTGTGGGAAGCTTGTGGAAGGCTACCTGAAACGTTTGACCCAAGTTAAACAATTTAAAGGCAATGCTGCCAAACACTAATTGAGTGTATGTGAACTTCTGACCCACTGGGAATGTGATGAAAGATATAAAAGCTGAAATAAATCATTATCTCTACTATTATTCTGACATTTCACATTCTTTAAATGAAGTGGTGATCCTAACTGACCTAAAACAGGGGATTTTTTACTAGGTTTGAATGTCAGGAATTGTGAAAAACTGAGTTTAAATGTATTTGGTTCAACTGTAATTTTATAGGAATTATGACTCACAGCTAAGCTTGCAGACAAAGGTAATTTGGAATCCACAGTAACCTATTCTTACTTACAGTAACTACCTACTGTAGTTTCAGTTCCATGTCTACTTTGAGGTAACTGACACAGCTGCAATAGACTTCCACCTCAGCATCCACCACCATCCATCAATTAGTTGTCCTCTCTCTCTCTCTCTCTCTCTCTCTCTCTCTCTCTCTCTCTCTCTCTCTCTCTCTCTCTCTCTCTCTTTCTCTCACTCTCACTCTCACACACAAACATTTAAATTAAAGGGACCCAACCATTGGTCAAAAATTAACATTGTTATTACACATTCAAATGTATTTGAAGTAATGCAAAGAATTTGAGCATGTTTCCTGGGCAAAAATGAATGGTGCTTTTTCAGCAGTGCAGGAACCACGCAGTGCAAGTTTGATTTAATGCTACCCTTCGATTCGCTGCTTAGAGCGCTGTCCAGTATCTTCACTGACAGGGCCTGCTTACCTCTGGCGTTGGGGCTGTTTCACTCTTCATGGTCCTATACTTTAAAGCCAGGGTGTGGCTCTCCTGTAGGCTGTGACTGGGGACAGTTGTAGTGGTGGCAGGAGCCGAACTCAATCATCATCACCTGCTGGTGGCTCTTCTCGCCCTGGGGGCAATGAAAGGCCATGCAGACAGTCCTGGTGCAGTATGGGCTGCAGCAGCGGCCGTCCGGACACTGTAGGCCACAGAACCGGGGTCTACAGACCCGCGTGCTGAAACAGCCCTGGTGCTCCAGACGAATGGGTCAAGGAGACCTATAGCTGCTCTTGCAGGTACCCGTTCCCTTGAATAGACATACTGTACCTAGCCTAGTGGGCATCAGACAGTTATTGATAACATTGAATGATTCTGATTGATCTCTCGCATGAACTCGTATTTGATCAATATGAACTATGAAATATTTCGATAACTTTCACTGCTGTTCTTCATAATGCAATTCTTCTGATGGTATAGATGTATGATCAATTGATGGTGAATGTAAGTAAAGTTAAATCTAAGTAAAGGTATAATTGTAAACCATATCAAGTAATTATTCCCATTTGCCAAAAAGTGAGGTACGAGAATGAAATGCATGAAACTGTCTATCCATCTGGAGTGGCAATCCATCCTACCTGAACCAACCATCTGGAGTGGCAATCCATCCTACCTGAACCAACCATCTGGAGTGGCAATCCATCCTACCTGAACCAACCATCTGGAGTGGCAATCCATCCTACCTGAACCAACCATCTGGAGAGGCAATCCATCCTACCTGAACCAACCATCTGGAGTGGCAATCCATGCTACCTGAACCAACCATCTGGAGTGGCAATCCATCCTACCTGAACCAATCATCTGGAGTGGCAATCCATCCTACCTGAACCAATCATCTGGAGAGGCAATCCATCCTACCTGAACCAACCATCTGGAGTGTAAATCCATCCTACCTGAACCAACCATCTGGAGTGGCAATCCATCCCACCTGAACCAACCATCTGGAGTGGCAATCCATCCTACCTGAACCAACCATCTGGAGTGGCAATCCATCCTACCTGAACCAACCATCTGGAGTGGCAATCCATCCTACCTGAACCAACCATCTGACGTGGCAATCCATCCTACCTGAACCAATCATCTGGAGTGGTAATCCATCCTACCTGAACCAACCATCTGGAGTGGCAATCCATCCTACCTGAACCAACCATCTGGAGAGGCAATCCATGCTACCTGAACCAACCATCTGGAGTGGCAATCCATCCTACCTGAACCAACCATCTGGAGTGGCAATCCATCCTACCTGAACCAACCATCTGGAGTGGCAATCCATCCTACCTGAACCAACCATCTGGAGTGGCAATCCATCCTACCTGAACCAACCATCTGGAGAGGCAATCCATCCTACCTGAACCAACCATCTGGAGTGGCAATCCATCCTACCTGAACCAACCATCTGGAGTGGCAATCCATCCTACCTGAACCAACCATCTGGAGAGGCAATCCATGCTACCTGAACCAATCATCTGGAGTGGCAATCCATCCCACCTGAACCAACCATCTGGAGAGGCAATCCATCCTACCTGAACCAACCATCTGGAGAGGCAATCCATGCTACCTGAACCAATCATCTGGAGTGGCAATCCATCCTACCTGAACCAACCATCTGGAGAGGCAATCCATCCTACCTGAACCAACCATCTGGAGAGGCAATCCATCCTACCTGAACCAACCATCTGGAGAGGTAATCCATCCTACCTGAACCAACCATCTGGAGTGGCAATCCATCCTACCTGAACCAACCATCTGGAGTGGCAATCCATCCTACCTGAACCAACCATCTGGAGAGGCAATCCATGCTACCTGAACCAATCATCTGGAGAGGCAATCCATCCTACCTGAACCAATCATCTGGAGTGGCAATCCATCCTACCTGAACCAACCATCTGGAGTGGCAATCCATCCTACCTGAACCAACCATCTGGAGTGGCAATCCATCCTACCTGAACCAACCATCTGGAGTGGCAATCCATCCTACCTGAACCAACCATCTGGAGTGGCAATCCATCCTACCTGAACCAACCATCTGGAGTGGCAATCCATCCTACCTGAACCAACCATCTGGAGTGGCAATCCATCCTACCTGAACCAACCATCTGGAGTGGCAATCCATCCTACCTGAACCAACCATCTGGAGAGGCAATCCATCCTACCTGAACCAACCATCTGGAGAGGCAATCCATCCTACCTGAACCAACCATCTGGAGAGGCAATCCATCCTACCTGAACCAACCATCTGGAGTGACAATCCATCCTACCTGAACCAACCATCTGGAGTGGCAATCCATCCTACCTGAACCAACCATCTGGAGAGGTAATCCATCCTACCTGATCCAATCATCTGGAGTGGCAATCCATCCTACCTGAACCAACCATCTGGAGTGGCAATCCATCCTACCTGAACCAACCTTAAAACAAATCCGGCAGACAGTTTGAGCAGTAAGAGTAAGTGTAAGTGTAAGTGTAAGTAAGTGTTTGAGGTAAAGAAAGGTGAGGATAGCTCCCACTCACCTCAAGTGACCTGCTGTGCTGCAAGACAGTGGCCTGCCATGACCTGACTTGGCACAGTCTGGTCTGGGTCTATGAGCGGCAGGCCAAGTTCTGGTTTGAGCTGCGGGTGAAGACACCTGGACCACAGCTGTGGGAGCAGAGGCTCCAGTCTGGGATCTGCTTGATGCAGTTTGTAGCTCAGGTACTTGCCCTGAGAGTGAGCTGCATCACCACCAAAGTCTTGATGCAACCTCTCCCTCTCTGGTGGTCTTTCCACTGGGTCGTGTTGAAAGACAAGGGCAATGTGATGCCTTTTGGCCTCATGGGGTTTTGCATGTGACGTTATTGTGGTTGGATATGGCTTTGCTAATACACACAAAGGACATTTTATGAATAATTAATTAAAAACATGTATTGTTCATTAACCAGTTTAATGTAACTAAATTTAATTTAAAAAATGTAATCAAAATAATCCCCAAAAGGAATTATTTACCATGAGAGGGCCATAAACAATAACTAGGAATGCTAGTCCAAGAAAGGCTGAAATCTCACCTTTCTGGTAAAAAAATAGTTATAAATTGCTGAGGTGTAGTCACAGGACACAAGCTCAAGTACACAGTACAAATATGATAAAAATATCAAATATTTTATATGATGTATTTCCTATTCAACAAAGCTGTATGAATAAGGCTTGGAATGACTTCTATTATTTCTTAATATAGTATAATACAAAAGCTCTGACCAAGGCCAAGAGGCCACTATGTAAAGCTTAATAAAGAGTGATACTAGCAAGAGCAGCGTGCGGGTTTCCCTTTTCTCACGTTATTCAGTTGTTTACATGCACCTGAAACAAAGACATTTTGAATTTTAAATATAGTATAATCAAACTATAGAATGACTGACTAAAAGATTTCACCTTCCTTTACCAACTGTAAAATACATATTTGTATGTTTAGTGCATATTTTCTAACATGCTGAACACACCGCTCGTGCGTCTGAGCGTCATAATGCGTCCGAGTGTCTGAGCATCTGAGCATCCGAGTATCCGAGCGTCCGAGTGTCCGAATGCGTCCGAGTATCCGAGCGTCCGAGTGTCCGAATGTGTCCGAGTGTCCGAATGTGTCCGAGTGTCCGAATGCGTCCGAGTGTCCGAATGCGTCCGAGTGTCCGAATGCGTCCGAGTGTCCGAATGCGTCCGAGTGTCCGAGTGTCCGAATGCGTCTGAGTGTCCGAATGCGTCTGAGTGTCCGAGTGTCCGAATGCGTCTGAGTGTCCGAGTGTCCGAATGCGTCCGGGTGTCCGAATGCATCCGAGTGTCCGAATGCGTCCGAGTGTCCGAATGCGTCCGAGTGTCCGAGTGTCCGAATGCGTCTGAGTGGCCGAGTGTCCGAATACGTCCGAGTGTCCGAATGCATCCGAGTGTCCGAGTGCGTCCGAGTGTCCGAGTGCGTCCGAGTGTCCGAATGCATCCGAGTGTCCGAGTGCGTCCGAGTGTCCAAGTGTCCGAGTGTCCGAGTGCGTCCGAGTGTCCAAGTGTCTGAGTGCGCCAACGCACGCATGTTGATTTTGTCCACCCACACCAAACGCGATCAGGACACGCAGGTTGAAATATCAAAACGAACTCTGAACCAACTATATTAATTTGTGGACAGATCGCAAACATTTATGGCAATTTAGCTAGCTAATTTGTCCTGGAATATAAACATTGTGTTGTTATTTTACCTGAAATGCAGGTCCTCTACTCCAACAGTTAATCCACAGATAAAAGGGTAAACCAATTTTGTTTCTAGTCATCTCTCCTCCTTCAGGCCTCTTCTTTATATGGAGTTTCGCAACCAACTTTAAGGTGCATTACCACCACCAACTGGACTGGAGTGTGGACCCCTGTTCATCTTTCAATCACCCACATGGGTATATGCTCCTAAAGATCAATGAGGAGATGTGAGAGGAAGGATTTGCAAGGCGTCAAGCATCACTAATAGAACCAAGTTCTATTTTAGCACCTGGCTACGCAGGCGCTCATTGACTCGTGCGAGCAGTGTGGGTGCAATGATTGAATAACATGTATGTGTAAATGTATTTTGCAACTCTCACGTACATGATGCGAGCAGTGTGGTCAACATGTAATGGTCTCTCTTGAGCAAAGCACCTACCCCTGTCTCTGTGGACGTCTCACAGATCTCTAGCTTGTCTCCCTGAACTCGTTAGGAACTCGCCTTTAAGCTCAAATTAACCTTGTCCGTCTATGACAAACAGAAAGGATTTTTGTTTAAAATGTAAAATTGCTGGCTATAAATCGATCTCTGAGTGTGCTACAGCAACGAAACCTCCCTCTCCAGCTCCACTACGATGTAAGGATTCTATTAGTGGCTGTGACGTAGGGTTCAGCCTGGAGTTGAAGAGCCAATGGAAATGGTAGGAGCGACATCCCAGCTTCAAGTGGTGTCAGATTTCACATCCTGCTGTGCCCGTGAGAATCAGGGTGACCGCTCAATGCAAGCCATTTCAATCTATGCTGTCCACAGATCGATTTATAAGCAAAAATGCTGGTCGGAACCGGTACCGGAACCATGCAGGTCCCCAAAACAGGGTCTTTACATCTAGGAGGTTTTCAATGCTTTATTACAATTGACTGCAGGATTCAATACAGCCTGTCTACTGCTGTGCTGTAACTACTGGACTCCTTGCACACACTCCACACCTTTGAAGCATCTACAGTAGGCTAGCTGCAAAAACGGGTAGTACTTTACTTGAAGGGGGTATCCGTACATAAGGCATTCATAACACCTTCATGAAACCAGTCATAACATGTGTTAAGAACGTTGTTATGAATGATACTGTAACATTCATAAACTGTTATGACTGCTTTCATAAAGGTGTTATGAATGCTTTATGTAAAACCTGGTTCAATGAAAGTGTTAACCAAAAACAGAGTCTCAATGATGTTATTACTCCATTGGAATGCTACTGTGTAAATACTGCCTTGCAGGTTCAATTGAACTGCTCCCTTTTGTCAAACAGGAAATATCTGAAATGCATCCTAATTCCTCTGTGTTTTGCGTTTCAGGATGTTTTGTCATGGCAAACAAGCAGTACATGTCTTTGCAGCACCTAAGTTATTTCAAGACTTTAAGCAAGTAGTTACTACATTTCAACATTTTGACCAAGGGATACAGTTCTCTGTGTATTTTGTTGCTTATGTTTGCATCTGTGCTATTAATATACACATACAGAGTGCAGTGTTGTAAGTTACAGTATACGAATGTTTAGCTAATGTGGGGTAACTAGTAGGCTACGGCTGTCAGTGTTCAGAAAGTTGACATTCAGCAATTTGAAATCAATTAACTCAGATAGATTTTTGTACTTTAACTCAAAACGAACAAGTGTTATTATCAATCTGTTAATGTTACTCAAAAGATGACCACAATTTGCAGATTGCCTGTTTGCTATCGTAAAGGTGTAAGAAATGATAGCTACCTAAGTTACTTACTGCAGAGTAGGGCTAGCCATGATCTAACTAGTAACTTAGGCTGGTAGTTGATTTTAAGGTACAGTCATGACAATGGGGATTTGTAATTAAGATTGAGATTACACTAAAATGTGGGTAATTGGATGCTTACATGCTGACCAGACCGGACACGTCGTGCGCACCGCAAAATAAATGTAGAAATCCATGTTATTCAATTATTGCACCCACACTGCTCGCGCGCACCAACGAGCATCTGCGTTGTTTGGGGTTTTAGGCTGGGTTTCTGTACAGCACTTTGAGATATCAGGTGATGTAAGAAGGGCTATATAAATGAATTTGATTTTATTTGATTTTTGATTTGATTTGATTTGTATGTTTAACACTTATAGACCCAGATGATATATTCATGAAAACAGAGTGACCCAAATCTCTCCAATGTGTGTGTGTGTGTGTGTGTGTGTGTGTGTGTGTGTGTGTGTGTGTGTGTGTGAGAGAGAGAGAGAGAGAGAGCTGTAATTCCGAGGTAGAGACACTGACTGGTCATAGTATGTTATTAAAGAATTTTAGTGAAGTAACTCTTTTAGACCACACTATCTGCCACTTTGAAGAACTCTGGTTTAAATGAATTATCACTTCTACTTCTAATCAGCAATCATAGGATGCATTTTCTGTCATGGCCATTGGACCCCCTGAAGTAACCTTGACCACCCCCTGGCCACCCCATGTATAAAATTCTAGTTCCGGCTCTGGGTGGAACACATTGGAGTAGGATTCTATTGTGCAAGACTTAGCCTGTATTCTACACAGACCTGTGCGGCATAACCAATTAGAGCTGCAGTAGGCCTATATGTAATTAGACCATTGCCATATATGGATCTAAGACATTTACTTTGAACTGGATTGTTTTTACAGCTGTGGTGAAAGCAAGAGCTGCATGTAGCCACATGTGCACATTTTGTTCATATTCTTTGCTAGTTAGTGAGTTATTAGCCCAGTTATAAATAATTTGTAGTCAGCAATGGGGGAGTGATTGCATCCTACAAGAGCACAAAACGTGTACATTTC
The DNA here is from genome assembly GCF_013265735.2 of Oncorhynchus mykiss. Lineage (NCBI taxonomy): Eukaryota > Metazoa > Chordata > Actinopteri > Salmoniformes > Salmonidae > Oncorhynchus > Oncorhynchus mykiss. The sequence goes on along the minus strand of NC_048571.1, from coordinate 77,158,574 downwards.
TAGACATCTTTGAAAAAAAAGTCAGGTAAATAGCTTTTTTTTGCCTTAAAGGGTCAGTGTTGTATTTTGAGTCAAGTATATGTAAGCTAAGTAGCCAATAGGCAGAGGGTAGCCTAATTTGTCTGATTCTCTGTAACACTGGTATGGGAATAATAATTCATTTTATTTGTGGTTTCTTGCATTAAATAACACAAAAACATTTTCAGTCACCTTCTTGTCTGAACTCCACACATTGGCTGCTACTGTAGGCTGAATGATAGAACAGCTACTTCCATGTTAAAATGTTATGGGATGCATTTTCTACATAGTTTTTGATGGTAGACCACTCTGGTAGGCCTACATTATAATCAAATAGCCAAAGTAGCCTACTTAGCCACTGTTAAAACTGTAACTTAAAGCGGGTACAACCTCAGTCACAGTAAATGCGCACTGGAAGTTGCACAGAATTTTCACAATGTTCGTTTGCGCTCAGCAGACCAGAAATTTGCCCCCCAAAATTAGAGGGAACATTGGTTGGGAGGTGTAGTATTTGCCATCAAGTGTGCAGTAGAATGTGTATTAATCAAATTGTAGCAGATTTGCTTGCTAGGGTTTTGTGGCAGGGTGGGTAAAGGGCGTGAACTGTGGCTTAGACTCCAAACATGTCACGGTGTGCCTACTGGTGGAGATGTCAGGTGCAGGAGAGCAGAGAGTTGTGAACAGGAGCACACTTTATTAAGGCAGAGGCAAATAAAACAGACGCCACTGGGTCAAAACCTCCAGCCAAAGGTAAAAGTGCTATGCGCGAAACATTTACAAAAATTGAGCAAATGTTGTACAATTAACATCCCTCGTGAAAAGCCACAGAATAACGGGAAAAACACAGCCTGGCGCGTACACACGAACATGTAACAAAAATTATTTCACACAAAGACATGGAGGGGAACAGAGGAATAAATACAGGCAGTGTGATTAGGGAATGAAAACCAGGTGTGCAGGGAACAAGACAAAACAAATGGAAAAGGGAGCGGTGATGGCTAGAAAGCCGGTGACGTTGACCGCCGATCGCCACCCGAACAAGGAGAGGAGCCAACTTCGGTGGAAGTCGTGATAAAACATTGCCAGTTTGCTTCCCATGAGGCTCTCAAAACATTGTTTCTGTTTTTCTACAGTATTTCAAGCTTTCCTACAGCCTTATGCTAACCTTAACTTCACAGGTGTTATGCCTTGAGTGAACCATAGAGGTTCTTGCATTTTGCAAGTTAAAGTTGGACCATAGAATGTCATGATTTTGATGAGCAAATGAGCCCTGCATCTTGTTCGTGCATTTGGAAATATGCTAATTAAACGTGTGTCACCCAATTACTCATTCAAATAGGAAAAAGTTGAAGTCTTATTTGCCTTTCGCCTATTGAGTACTGTCCTACTGCTATGGTGTCTGGGTAAATGTTGTTGCCTAGGCTGTCACAGACCCATTCCCTGCAGCACCTCCCTGGCTGGTGCACTAGCTGGGGGTTGGGGCAGTTGGCTGCGGCAGGCACCTGGAGGTCATTACTGCACAGTGACACGCAGGTCACCCCACCAACCAGGCAGTGGCACAGCTGTGCACACAACTGCTGGAATGTCTGGCCCTCCTCGAAGCGCATTCCGTACACTTCACAGCCCAGCGAGTTCCAGCCTGGGCACAGAGAGAGGAGTAGACAGGCCGTGAGACGGGGAGGGGAGGGGAAGAGTGAACTTTGATCAGTTTAGTACTTGAGGCAAATGGATAGTGTATGTGGTCTAGGGAGAAGATACTGTATGGCTGCCCTCTATTAATATCAATGCTGATAATGCTTGTTGTGTCCGTCAGGAGATTGTGGGATTATTACCCTTGGCTGCTGTTCACAATACAAGAGAATTTGGAAGTAGTTAGGCTATGTTCCTATTATTTATGGAATTGGGTAATCAACATTGGTCTCAGTCAAAGACTTGCTGTGCATGAAAAAATGGGATACAGTCTTACATCTCACTCCAATCTAGCTCTTATTATCATTATCATGTTCACATAATGGATTTGACTGTCACACACAAACCTCTCTGTTCAGCCTTCAACCTCCTGCCTGGCACACACCTAGCAGTAGCTCCGCTTGTCCAGCACCGTGGGCACCTCTGGAGGGCATGGGACCCCTGCACAGCTGGCACCACACCTAACACAGAGGGGTTTACAGTAGGAGGATGAACTGCAGTGACGTGTGTGGAAGAAAGGTTTTATCCAGCTGCCTTTAGTTGACTGAACGCTGTAAGGCTTTTTTGTGTGCGACTGTACTGTATATCTTATTGTACTTTTGTGTATATTTGTTTGATTAACTTGTTGCAAGGCTGGATGCTGGTAGATGAGAAGCCAGTACAGGGAGTGAACATTGAATTAGCAACGGACATGGAACAGGACAGGACAGCATCTGGACATGAACATATAATGACATTAATGGTTGAGGCGTGGGAGCCTGATGGGCCGGCTAAAGTATGACGTGGGGTGAGTGCCTCTCGAGCCAGCTAAGGAGTGGATGCCTGATGAGCTAGCTGAGGCACCCCCGGTTCCCTCGGCAATGGCACTCGGATCCGACTTCACCAACCAAAACAAAAACAAAAACTCCCTGATGCTTCTTTTAGTGGTGTCAGCATTCTGTAAGGATCGACGCTGGTAGACGAGAAGCAGGTACAGGGAGTGAACATTTAATTAGCAACGGACAAGGAACAGGACAGGACACCATCTGGACATGAACACATAACGGAGCAGACAGAAATAGGAAAGGCAATCAACAAAGTGAAGGAGTCCAGGTGAGTCCAGTGAGCGCTAATGATGGTGACAGGTGTGCGTAATGAAGGGCAGCCTGGCGCCCTCGAGAGCCAGGGAGAGCGGGTGCAGGCATAACACTTACAGGGTTGTATGTTACGATGCGTGAATGAGGACCCAAAAGCGAATCAACTTAAACAGAGCTTCTTTAATTACCACACACAGGTAGGCTCAGATGGACCGGCAGATTCCGACAGGACAGGACAAGGTTACAGCAAACATGACGACAGTCTGGTTTAGGCATGAATGACACAAACAAACAAACAAGAATCCGACAAGGACAGGAGCAGAAACAGAGACAGATATAGGGACCTAATCAGAGGGAAAAAGGGAACAGGTGGGGAACGGGGTGAATGGGTAATTAGGAGGAGACAAGGCACAGCTGGGGAAAAGAGGGGGAGAAAAGGTAACATAACAACGACCAGCAGAGGGAGACAGGGTGAAGGGAAAGGACAGAGACAAGACAACATGACAGTACCCCCCCACTCACCGAGCGCCTCCTGGCGCACTCGAGGAGGAAGCCTGGCGGCAACGGAGGAAATCATCGATCAGCGCACGGTCCAGCACGTCCCGAGAGGGAACCCAACTCCTCTCCTCAGGACCGTACCCCTCCCAATCTACTAGGTACTGATGACCACGGCCCCGAGGACGCATGTCCAAAATCCTACGGACCCTGTAGATGGGTGCGCCCTCGACAAGGATGGGGGGGGGGGGGGGGGAAGACGAGCGGGGGCGCGAAGAACGGGCTTGACACAGGAGACATGGAAGACCGGGTGGACGCGACGAAGATATCGCGGCAGAAGAAGTCGCACTGCGACAGGGTTAATGATTTGAGAGATACGGAATGGACCAATGAACCGCGGGGTCAACTTGCGAGAAGCCGTCTTAAGGGGAAGGTTCTGAGTGGAGAGCCAAACTCTCTGACCGCGACAATATCTAGGGCTCTTCGTTCTACGCTTATTAGCAGCTCTCACAGTCTGCGCCCTATAACGGCAAAGTGCAGACCTGACCCTCTTCCAGGTGCGCTCGCAACGTTGGACAAAAGCCTGAGCGGAGGGGACGCTGGACTCGGCGAACTGAGATGAGAACAACGGAGGCTGGTACCCGAGGCTACTCTGAAAAGGAGATAGCCCGGTCGCAGACGAAGGAAGCGAGTTGTGGGCGTATTCTGCCCAGGGGAGCTGTTCTGACCAAGACGCAGGGTTGCGAAAAGAAAGACTGCGTAAGATGCGACCAATAGTCTGATTGGCCCGTTCTGCTTGACCGTTAGACTGGGGGTGAAAGCCGGAAGAGAGACTGACGGAAGCCCCAATCAAACGGCAAAACTCCCTCCAAAATTGAGACGTGAATTGCGGACCTCTGTCCGAAACGACGTCTGACGGAAGGCCATGAATTCTGAAAACATTCTCGATGATGATTTGTGCCGTCTCTTTAGCAGAAGGAAGCTTAGCAAGGGGAATGAAATGAGCCGCCTTAGAGAACCTATCGACAACCGTAAGAATAACAGTCTTCCCCGCTGACGAAGGCAGTCCGGTGACAAAATCTAAGGCGATGTGAGACCACGGTCGAGAGGGAATAGGAAGCGGCCTGAGACGGCCGGCAGGAGGAGAGTTACCGGACTTAGTCTGCGCGCAGACCGAACAAGCAGCCACGAAACGACGCGTGTCATGCTCCCGGGTGGGCCACCAGAAACGCTGGCGAATGGAAGCAAGCGTACCCCGAACGCCAGGGTGACCGGCTAACTTGGCAGAGTGAGCCCACTGAAGAACGGCCAGACGAGTAGGAACGGGAACGAAAAGAAGGTTCCTAGGACAAGCGCGCGGCGACGGAGTTTGAGTGAGTGCTTGCTTTACCTGCCTCTCAATTCCCCAGACAGTCAACCCGACAACACGCCCCTCAGGGAGAATCCCCTCGGGGTCAGTGGAGGCTACTGAAGAACTGAAGAGACGAGACAAAGCATCAGGCTTGGTGTTCTTAGAGCCCGGACGATAAGAAATCACGAACTCGAAACGAGCGAAAAACAGCGCCCAACGCGCCTGACGCGCATTAAGTCGTTTGGCAGAACGGATGTACTCAAGGTTCCTATGGTCAGTCCAAACGACAAAAGGAACGGTCGCCCCCTCCAACCACTGTCGCCATTCGCCTAGGGCTAACCGGATGGCGAGCAGTTCGCGGTTACCCACATCATAGTTACGTTCCGACGGCGACAGGCGATGAGAAAAATACGCGCATGGGTGGACCTTGTCGTCAGAGAGGGAGCGCTGAGAAAGGATGGCTCCCACTCCCACCTCTGACGCGTCAACCTCGACAACGAACTGTCTAGAGACGTCAGGTGTAACAAGGATAGGAGCGGATGTAAAACGATTCTTGAGGAGATCAAAAGCTCCCTGGGCGGAAACGGACCACTTAAAGCACGTCTTGACAGAAGTAAGGGCTGTGAGAGGAGCTGCCACCTGACCGAAATTACGGATGAAACGACGATAGAAGTTCGCGAAGCCGAGAAAGCGCTGCAGCTCGACGCGTGACTTAGGGACGGGCCAATCAATGACAGCTTGGACCTTAGCGGGATCCATCTTAATGCCTTCAGCGGAAATAACAGAACCGAGAAATGTGACGGAGGAGGCATGAAAAGTGCACTTCTCAGCCTTCACGAAAAGACAATTCTCTAAAAGGCGCTGGAGGACACGTCGAACGTGCTGAACATGAATCTGGAGTGACGGTGAAAAAATCAGGATATCGTCAAGGTAAACGAAAACAAAGATGTTCAGCATGTCTCTCAGGACATCATTGACTAATGCCTGAAAGACAGCTGGAGCGTTAGCGAGGCCGAAAGGAAGAACCCGGTATTCAAAGTGCCCTAACGGAGTGTTAAACGCCGTCTTCCACTCGTCCCCCTCCCTGATGCGCACGAGATGGTAAGCGTTACGAAGGTCCAACTTAGTGAAAAACCTGGCTCCCTGCAGGATCTCGAAGGCTGAAGACATAAGAGGAAGCGGATAACGATTCTTCACTGTTATGTCATTCAGCCCTCGATAATCTATGCAGGGGCGCAGAGACCCGTCCTTCTTCTTGACAAAAAAAAACCCCGCTCCGGCGGGAGAGGAGGAGGGGACTATGGTACCGGCGTCAAGAGCTACAGACAAATAATCTTCGAGAGCCTTACGTTCGGGAGCCGACAGAGAGTATAGTCTACCCCGGGGGGGGGTGGTTCCCGGAAGGAGATCAATACTACAATCATACGACCGGTGTGGAGGAAGAGAGGTGGCCCTGGACCGACTGAACACCGTGCGCAGATCGTGATATTCCTCCGGCACCCCTGTCAAATCACCAGGCTCCTCCTGTGAAGAAGAGACAGAGGAAACAGGAGGGATAGCAGACATTAAACATTTCACATGACAAGAGACGTTCCAGGAGAGGATAGAATTACTAGACCAATTAATGGAAGGATTATGACAAACTAGCCAGGGATGGCCCAAAACAACAGGTGTAAAAGGTGAACGAAAAATTAAAAAAGAAATGGTTTCGCTATGATTACCAGAAACAGTGAGGGTTAAAGGTAGCGTCTCACGCTGAATCCTGGGGAGAGGACTACCATCCAGGGCGAACAAGGCCGTGGGCTCCTTTAACTGTCTGAGAGGAATGTCATGTTCCCGAGCCCAGGTCTCGTCCATAAAACAGCCCTCCGCCCCAGAGTCTATTAAGGCACTGCAGGAAGCTGACGAACCGGTCCAGCGTAGATGGACCGACAAGGTAGTGCAGGATCTTGAAGGAGAGACAGGAGTAGTAGCGCTCACCAGTAGCCCTCCGCTTACTGACGAGCTCTGGCCTTTTACTGGACATGAAGTGGCAAAATGACCAGCGGAACCGCAATAGAGACAGAGGCGGTTGGTGATTCTCCGTTCCCTCTCCTTAGTCGAGATGCGGATACCTCCCAGCTGCATGGGCTCAGCACCCGAGCCGGCAGAGGAAGATGGTAGTGATGCGGAGAGGGAGGCGACGGAGAGCGCGAGCTCCTTTCCACGAGCTCGGTGACGAAGATCAACCCGTCGCTCAATGCGAATAGCGAGTTCAATCAAGGAATCCACGCTGGAAGGAACCTCCCGGGAGAGAATCTCATCCTTTACCTCTGCGCGGAGACCCTCCAGAAGACGAGCGAGCAAGGCCGGCTCGTTCCAGCCACTGGAGACAGCAAGAGTGCGAAACTCAATAGAGTAGTCTGTTATGGATCGATTGCCTTGGCATAGGGAAGACAGGGCCCTGGAAGCCTCCTCCCCAAAAACAGATCGATCAAAAACCCGTATCATCTCCTCCTTAAAGTCTTGATACTGGTTAATACACTCAGCCCTTGCCTCCCAGATTGCCGTGCCCCACTCACGAGCCCGTCCAATAAGGAGAGATATGACGTAGGCGACACGAGCAGTGCTCCTGGAGTAAGTGTTGGGCTGGAGAGAAAACACAATATCACACTGGGTGAGGAACGAGCGGCATTCAGTGGGCTCCCCAGAGTAACACGGCGGGTTATTGATTCTGGGCTCCGGAGATTCGAAAGCCCTGGAAGTGGCCGGTGGATCGAGGCGGAGATGGTGAACCTGTTCTGTGAGGTTGGAGACTTGGGTGGCCAGGGTCTCAACGGCATGTCGAGCAGCAGACAATTCCTGCTTGTGTCTGCCTAGCATCGCTCCCTGGATCTCGACGGCTGAGTGGAGAGGATCCGAAGTCGCTGGGTCCATTCTTGGTCGGATTCTTCTGTTACGATGCGTGAATGAGGACCCAAAAGCGAATCAACTTAAACAGAGCTTCTTTAATTACCACACACAGGTAGGCTCAGATGGACCGGCAGATTCCGACAGGACAGGACAAGGTTACAGCAAACATGACGACAGTCTGGTTTAGGCATGAATGACACAAACAAACAAACAAGAATCCGACAAGGACAGGAGCAGAAACAGAGACAGATATAGGGACCTAATCAGAGGGAAAAAGGGAACAGGTGGGGAACGGGGTGAATGGGTAATTAGGAGGAGACAAGGCACAGCTGGGGAAAAGAGGGGGAGAAAAGGTAACATAACAACGACCAGCAGAGGGAGACAGGGTGAAGGGAAAGGACAGAGACAAGACAACATGACATTGTAATGTAACTTCCGGTTCGAGGTTTTCTGGAGTCAGCAGGGAATTAGCCACAAAGGAATCCTCCTACCGGAATTTTTAACCCAGGATTTCTTTAAAAAACTGAGAATTTCTGGAAAGTTTCGGGAATGCTTGCAAACCCTACTAATACAGTAAAACAATGATGGTCAAACTTTTGGGGTGGTGTATTTCGATTGCAAATCATTTAATCCAGGATTCTGAACTAGATGTGCTAATTCTCATGGGAAACAACACGAAAAGATTTGTGGTAGGTTCCACCGAGCCCCGTCATTAAATTGCACCATGATCGTCACACGGGATGTATTGCACACATATTACCCACATGAAACATAAGCTGGTCATTTACAGCATCACTTCCACCTTTGTGCTGTTGTAATTTCCTTTAGACTGTTGCTGTGTAGACAAAATGCATAACCCCAAGGAGTTCTGCTAATTCTGTGCAATACAGCCTAGAGGTCTTCAATCTCTTGCCTCCTGCAGTCAAAGATATGTTATGCAATGCACAACTCCCCAACGTCTCACCATAGAGCACCTCAACTCCCAGCATCCCTGTGACCGCGAACATCCAGTCGTGTGCTTTCAGCTCTACCACACTGCTCTAGTTTTAGAACGTTTAGTATCAGTTTGTGATCCACCTTATACTATTCTCGCCAGCCTAAAGCAGGCGATCAGGCTGAACTTTCCATCAACTGTCCATTTTCTTCCAAGAACAAGATAAACAATTTTAAGATGATTGATAACTTGAATTCGTGAGGAAATTCCTGAGTTTGTCAGGCTTCAACTGAGTGACGATACATAACAACAAGGAACTAACGAGCATAGCGTCTCGTCGGTCCATCGTCAGGGGTTAGCCAGTTTCTTCGCTCTCTCTATCTCAGGAAAGCTGCGATGCCATTTATGGTGGTGTGTTAGCAAACTGCCTGCCTCTGTCCATTCATTTATAAAGTCTGCCTTCTGATGTCACAGATGGTGGACTATAATATAAATAGTTACTGGACAGGAATCAAAAATAGTTCTAATTCCACATTCCTGCTACCCAATCAATCATCAATCAAATGTATTTAGAAAGCCCTTCTTACATCAGCTGATGTCACAAAGTGCTGTATAGAAACCCAGCCTAAAACCCCAAACAGCAAGCAATGCAGGTGTAGAAGCATGGTGTAGAAATCTCCCTAGAAAGGCTGGAACCTAGGAAGAAACCTAGAGAGGAACCAGGCTATGAGGGGTGGCCAGATTATAACAGAACTGACATTTTCTCCTGAGGTGCTGACCTGTTGCACCCTCTACCACTGTGATTATTATTATTTGACCAGCAGGGTCAAATAATAATAATCACAGTGGTTGTCGAGGGTGCAACAGGTCAGCAACTCAGGAGTAAATGTCAGTTGGCTTTTCATAGCCGATCATTCAGAGTATCTCTACCGCTCCTGCTGTCTCTAGAGAGTTGAAAACAGCAGGTCTGGGACATGGTAGAATGTCCGGTGAACAGGTCAGGGTTCCATAGCCGCAGGCAGAACAGTTGAAACTGGAGCAGCAGCACGGCCAGGTGGACTGGGGACAGCAAGGAGTCATCAGGCCAGGTAGTCCTGAGGCATGGTCCTAGGGCTCAGGTCCTCTGAGAGAGAGAGAAAAAAAAGAGAGAGAGAGAGAATTAGAGAGAGCATACTTAAATTCACACAGGACACTGGATAAGACAGGAGAAATAATCCAGATATAGCAGACTGACCCTAGCCCCCCGACACAAACTATTGCAGCATGAATACTGGAGGCTGAGACAAGAGGGGACCCAATTTCCTCTCTCTCTCTCTCTCTCTCTCTCTCTCTCTCTCTCTGTAAAATCTTTGCCAAGGTGGCTCGTGGTGGCTCAATGCCCTATTAAGATACTTTACATTGGTGTTTCCTTTATTTCAGCAGTTACCAGTTCTACAGCTGCACCATTGAGAGCATCACTGCCTGATATGGCAACTGCTCGGTATCTGACTGTAATGCGCTACAGAGTGTAGTGGGTACGGCCCAGTACATCACTGGGGCCAAGCTTCCTGCCATCCAGGACCTATATACCAGGCGGTGTCAGAGGAAGGCCCAAAGAATTGTCAAAGACTCCAGTCACCTAAGTCATAGACGGTTCTATCTGCTACCGCACGGCAAGCGGTACTGGAGCGCCAAGTCTATGTCCAAAAGGCTCCTTAACAGCTTCTACCCTCAAGCTATAAGACTGCTGAACAATTAATCAAATGGCCACCTGGACTATTTACATTGTAAATAGTAAATATTAGTAAATTAGTAAATATTAGTAAATATTTATTGAACTGCACTGTTGGTTAAGGGCTTGTAAGTAAGCATTTCACAGTAAGGTCTACACAGTAAGGTTGTATTCGGCGCATGTGTTTTTCACAGAGAAGGCAAAAACCTACAGAGCAAAGACCAACCTTGCCACTGTGGACACGGTCCATCGTTCTAGATACTTTGATAATTACAACATCTGCAGGGATTTAAAATCCACACACGTCCTTCGGCCCTTCTCAACGTTTTTGTGGAAAATCAGAAATGTGTTATAATTGACTTAAGTTATGGATTTTGTTAAATTAAAGCTTTTTCAGATTTTACTTTTTATAAAAGTCCATTGCTTTAGAATTATACTTTTTTAAATTTTTTAAATTGAAATTCCAAAAACATTTAGAAAGACAAACATGGTGCAAGTAACCCCCAACAACAACTGCTCCTGGGCAGTAATTGTAATCAAATGTATCACCAACTGTTTGTTAGTAGAAAAACCTGAATTATAAACCCAATATATATTTTTTATAATCTTGAATAACATTCTATTATATCCCCTCAAGATGGAGCAATTGTAACACTTTGAAATCAAGTTTCTACTGAATTTCCATTGGGGAAAAATAGTTATACTTTTTATGGGCCTATTTATTTTCCTGGTGCGAGACTGAAAAAACATATACAACCAAAAAGTAGGCTATGGTGCAAAGGTGCGTTCATAGAACTTTATTTTATTTTTATTTTTAGAAAATAAAGTTTCTAGTGGTCGGGGGTTGGGTATCCTACGTAGGTGTATAGGAGTAGCATCACGCAGCAACACTAGCACATTCAGACTTCCGGTTTTCGGAAGTCTTAAAAGTCTGTGGTAAAATGCTAATCGTATGGCACGAAATCAATTATCTTATCACTGAACCAATTGCCATTGCTTATATTTTCAAGATCCTCAGTGGTTACTGAAAACAGTTTCCTCTGAGTTGGCTTAGAAATGTCTTTATGTTGAGAGGAATCACAGTCCTTCAATTCGACAGTGCATAAGTAAATGACTTATTTCAGACCAAAGTGTATGTGACCAATGAAATGTGATTTGACTTGAAGTGGAGGACCTCTACACTACTTATCCTGTCATATGCAACTAGACAAAATGTGTCTTTGTACAGCAATTTGTTGAGTAATTCTAAACTATAGCCCACTGACAATGTTGATGTCTCAGTGCAGTTTATGTGCCAAAGTTGGCCATGACTTGAATGCAATTTCTCAAATGGGTATTCGTCTGAAAATGTGACTATACTGGAAATAGTATATGTATGTTTGCTAAATATGCAAGGTAGAATAAAGCTTCTAGGTCATTTGATCCTAGCCATGTCCATTTTTACAAGCAGGCTGTGGGGCATAGGTTACATAACAACTTGAATGTTGAGAGCCCTTTGAATTCTTAGATATATATTCTTAGATATTTTGATTGAAACCAACAAGGTATTGGTCCATGCTGTCTGTAGAAATGTCCCTCAGTTCTACTATCAGTTGTTTTGCAGTCTGGCCATACACTGCCTGGGCATCACACTTACTTGAAAGATTTTAATATAAACTCTGAATGTATCGTCGATAATTTGCTAAGAAATTTGTAGGTAGAATTTCCTGAACAAAACGTTAAACTATGTCCTTTACACCACTGTGTAAAACAACCACAAGTTGTTTATGAACCATGGATTGTGAAAATGCCCCTGAAATCAATGCTTCAAACTGTGAAATGGCCTTATTGAAGTGAGGAGACTGTTTCACTTGATCAGCTCTAAGTAATCACTCAATGCATTCAGAAAATAGTGATGTACAGTATACGGAATAAAAAATATAAACGCAACATATAAAGTGTTTGTCCCATGTTTGATGAGCTTGTTTACATCCCTGTTAGGGAGCATTTCTCATTTGCCAAGATAATCCATCCACCTGACAGGTATGACATATCAAGAAGCTGATTAAACAGCATGATCATTACACCTTGTGCTGGAGACAATAGAAGGCCACTCCAAAATGTGCAATTTTGTCACACAACACAATGCCACAGAAGTTTTGAGGGTTTGCAATTGGCATGCTGATTGCAGGAATGTCCACCAGAGTTGTTGCCAGAGAATTTTAGGTGCATTTCTCTACCATAAGCTGCCTCCAATGTTGTTTTAGAGAATTTGGCAGTACTTCCAACTGGCCTCATAACCGCAGACCACGTGTAACCACCCCAGACCAGTACCTCCACATCTGGCTTCTTCGCCTACGGGATAATCTGAGACCAGTCACCCAGAGTAAAACCCCAGTAACATATATTATTCAGAGCCCCATGAAATGACACCATTCTACAGACCGTACTGAGTACTCCCCATCCCACTTTAACATCAGCACAAATACACGTTTCTCTATAAGACAATAATGCACGTTATTTGCATTGGGGCCATTTATTTGACCTAAACCCCACATTTAATGTAAACGTCACGAAAATATGAACAAATATAAATAACTGTTAATGATTTTTATACATCCTGAATAAATACAGGTTAAAGGCACTTTTCTACTATTACGTGGGAGACTTTTATTTTGAACAGTTCCGAAATTCCTTGACCCGGAAGTACTTCTTTAGTGTTGCTGATCATATGCTGGTGGGGGCAATAGCCTACGATCGAATGCGGGAACCAACAGACTGCATGCTTCAAGTATTGTTGCGCTTACAGCCGCATGCACTTGTAGCCTGCATATCAACTGGGAATAGGCTATTTGAAGTTGAAAATTACAGTTGATTCCTGTCGTTGATAGTTCTTAGAAACGAAATGGATGCCAATCCATCCTTCTCGCTGGCATGTCTTTACAGAAGCGATCCAATTTATTCCCTCTGTGCCTCAGATTTAATGACCGCTTCTCAAACTGTGAACAATAATTTCATAAAGGAACAGAAGCAACTTATGAAGGTAACGTTCTGCTTTTTATTGTTATTTTGTATTTTCAAATCTTCCTTCCGATTCGCTTGTTTGAATATAACCCACATATTTAGATTTATGTTTAATCTTATAAATGTATAGCATACAATTGTAGGCTATCTTTTACTGGGCTTGTATATTTTACAAGTAAAAATAAAAAATAAATAGCCTATTCATGTTCCTGTAAGCATATATTCACTTTTCATTGAAAGTTAGAAGCATCACGTGACTTTTAATAATTCCAGTTACTGCTCTGTTAACTTTGTAAATAATTGTCTAGGCAGTGAGACTAGATGGTGACTTATTCATTTTCAGCTTAACCCTTTACACTCGTGGGAATTAGCCAATATGGATAGGGCTAAATTGAAATGTTTCTTACAGAAGAAATATGAAAAGCTTTTGGATAACAATGTTATCAATTGAAAGGGAACAGTTTGGAGATTATGGGGAAATTATTAGACCAAAGGTGAGGACACAACAGTTCACCTGACACAAACAGAATCCAAACATTACACTGTTGATTTTATATGCAGTTTACATTTACTTTACTTTTTGCTTCATTTGTTGATAGTGAAATCTGAAAATACTCTGGATACACTTAGTAGCATGATAAGTATATTCCTGGAAAATGTGGGCTAGGCAAGAGTTTGAGTGAGAGGACTAACTCATGTCTCTGTGGCCACAAACCTGTGTGTGCACAGTTCCTAAGTAATTTCAATGCACTTTTATGACTCAAATAAGAGTTTTCAACTGCAGTGCATTCGGAAAATATTCAGACCTCTTGACTTTTTCCACATTTTGTTACATTACAGTCCTTATGTAAGTTGTTTTTTATACATTTGCAAAATATTTTTTTTTTTGCTTTGTCATTATGGGGTATGTCTAGATTTATAAAGCAATAACTGTTTTTAGAATTTTATACATGAGCAAATGTATTAAAAATAAAAAATAAAAAATATCACATTTACATAACTATTCAGACCCTTTACTCAGTACTTTGTTGAAGCACTGTTGACAGCGATTACTCCCTCGAGTCTTCTTGGGTATGACGCTACAAGCTTGGCACACCTGTATTTGGGGACTTTCTCCCATTCTTCTCTGCAGATCCTCTCAAGCTCTGTCAGGTTGGATGGGACCGTTGCTGCACAGCTATTGTCAGGTCTCTCCAGGGATGTTCAATTGGGTTCAAGTCCAGGCTCTGGCTGGGCCACTCAAGAACATTCAGAGACTTGTCCCGAAGCCACTCCTTTGTTGTCTTGGCTGTGTGCTTAGGGTTGTTGTCTAGTCTGAGGTCCTGAACGCACTGGAGCAGGTTTTCATCAAGGATCTCTCTGTACTTTGCTCCGTTCATCTTTCCCTCGATCCTGACTAGTCTCCCAGTCCCTGCCGCTGAAAAACATCCCCAAAGCATGATTCTGCCACCACCACGCTTCACCGTAGGGATGGTGCCAGGTTTCCTCCAGACGTGACGCTTGGCATTCAGGCCAAAGAGTTCAATCTTAGTTTCCTTCATTCATTCATTTAGCTCTCCCAGCTGTGCTGTTGAGGAACTAGAGCAAGCACACTCTTCATTATTTTGTCTCGAACACAACCCTGCATCCCAGCAATCACACAGTTACTCTTGTTGTTTACACAATCCAAAAACGTCCATTATAAATCGCAATATGGGTCAAGTGTGCATCAGTTGATAGGTTGTTCTATTGCAGGGTATGCCATATCATCTTGTAACTGTACATCAAACATAGTGATCATAAACGTTGACACTGCGTATGGCAAGAGTTTTATGGTATGGAAATGTGAAGTGCGTTTCATCTTTCAAAATACTGTACATAGTCCTCTTCAATAAGCATTTCCTTCACTCAGACAACACAAAAGTGGCCCAATTAGCGTGAGGGATGGGGGCAACTTCTTGTTGCAAGAGGTGCTCAAGTTCATAACTGCTGTCAGTCAAAACCCATACAGCGCTGTGAAGCACAGATCAGAGTTCTAATGTCATGTATAGCATGTTACTGTACAGCAATTGCTCTCCAATTCAGGTGTTTATCAGTGCCCAAATTGGCCATGTTCAACCCGTACACGGTTACGAGTGTAAAGGGCTACCAGAATGTTTCGTAAAAGTTCAAACATGGTTACATTTCATTTCAATTTTGGTCATATTCTAGGAACGTTCTCCAACTGGTTCGATATTGGGAATGTTCCCAAATAGTTCAGAGAACGTTAAGAAAACTTTTCATAAAAAAAACACGAGAACTTTAACGTTCAGAGAACATTCTAAGAATGTTATTTAAGAACATACATTCTGTTCTCAGCATCAACAAAACTCCCTCTAACTCCCTCTATCCTGTATTTTGTTAAGTTATTTCAGGTGTGTTGGTCGCGCCCCCTTATTGGCCACATCCACATCTGAGTTCTTGTTTCCTTTGATATTGTGGTCTGTTTGAAAATACTAAAATTACCAGCTTTGTAAAAAAAAAACATGGCACGCTAGCTCCATCCTGGTGGTGCAGTGGACTAATTCCATGGATAGAGAACAGACGATTTATAGGTTTGAATCTGAACTGACACGATAAAGAACAAATATCTCATGCACTTGCTCAACAGATCAAATGACACTGCTACTTGTGTCCATTCCAACATGGCCATTTAGTGACTTCCTCCCTTGCTGTCTCTCTTTCTCAGACTCTGAAGAGGCTGGAGCAGCAGCAGCTTACCTGCATGCGTCAGCTGAACGAGGAGCAGAGGACCTTTTCCTTCATCATGAACAAGAGGCTAAGCCAGAGGGGCGCTACGAGGCCTCAAACGCTCCCCTCCACCTCAGTCTCCTCTTCCATCGTCCCTCTGTCCATTAGGGGGTCCCGGTCTGCCACGGCTGCTCTTGCCACCTGCAATGGGGCCAACAGAGTTGGCAGTGCCAAGAGCACCAACAGCAGAGTCAAGTTTGAGCAGTCTTCTTCCAGCCTCTTGCCGTGGGCAGTGAAATTACAGAAGAAGAGTATGGAGATGCAGGACAGAGAGGCAAGGGAGGTGAGCACTGTGACTGGTCCTCTGTTCCAAATCCTGACCTGACCATGAGCTGCATTACTCTGAGTGACCACTGTAATGGTTACCGAAAATTACCTTTCTTTCTGTAAAGGTGACCTTTTTGCTTGGATGAGAAATATCTGTTTTGTTAATGACTTCTCTCTTTTATTAGGTTTTGAAGGAGTATGGGGCCTCGGCTGGTCAAAGGTGTTGTTGTGAATGTGGTCACACCAGGGAGCTGTTGGACAGGAGACTGAGTTGTCCAGCCATATTACAGAGGCATCACTCTTGATTCTGCTACAGTATGGGGTGTTATGGACGTACGATACAGTATATTGCTACAGGGGGGTGCGAGAGTTTCTCCTGAACATCATCTACCTACTTGTACTGGATCGATATAGCTACCTTATTTCTTGGAGGTTATGCCATGCCAATGGATATCTGGACAGCATTTTACGTGACCGATAACTGAGTAACACTGTACGTCATGACCGATAAATGAGTAACACTGTACGTCTTGACAGCTTCATAATAAGTTACCTGAACTATGTCAACATGTCATTACAGTACATGAAAAATGACACTGCCTTGTCACTTGACATTCAGTGACATAAGATGCCTTTACATCTTTTGACATTTGTTATGTCATGTTTATGACCATAATATGACACTGTTATGATGTGCAGTTCAAATAAAGTGTTACCAAGGTACATTCTGTGTTCACCTATATAACTTGTTTCCTGAAGATGACAACATAATATGTATATATTGTTTTTGTTTTTTTCATGGGAAGTTGAATGCCAAGTTTTATTTTTTTATCAAAATGTAAATTAGATCTGACTGTTACTCAAAGGAATATGTTCATAATGTTTTTTTTAAATTGATGACATATTTTTGTGTGTGTAGTTTACTAAATAAACTGTAAACTGTAGCTTATACTGTATGTTGAGGTTGGAATTCAAACATTTGATTTTAGACCAATGACAGCATTAATAAGAGATGAAACCGATTGGACCGTAGCAGCAACATTGTATCGACTGTACTTATCTGAAAGTAGTGACATCATCCTGTGTGACGCATTGGGAAACAACCTTCAACGGAAGGAAATCACAGAAGATTGCCTACAGTTGAGGACTTAGTCTAGCAATCGCTTGTACAGCGCTACAACAAAATCATTTATTTAAAATATTTAGTATTTTCAAAAGTTGTTACTCAAATTGTATCTACACTGAGAGTCCAGGACAGAAAAGTAACGTGTACCGTTCCAGGAAGAAAACCACTAAAGAGATTGAGTGCAATCTTGTGCCGAAATCAGAACATTATGGGAGGTGTCTTTGGGGCCTTTTCTGTCGCAAGCTGGGTAAGGTGCTTCTCGTATATCATCACGACCATATTTGTGAACAAGAACCAGGTTGACATGTATGAAAGAATGGCTGAGTATCCCAGGCAAGTGCAGCTGAGGTGAGCTCATACAATGTTGGCAGGATCAGTGGTGGAAAAAGTACCCAATTAGCATACTTGAATAAAAGTTAAAATACCCTAACAGAAAAAGTTGAACGTCGCCCAATAAAATACTAACGTTACTTGAGTAAAAGTAAAAAATGATTTGGTTTTAAATATATTTAAGTATCAAAAGTAAAAGTATAAATAATTTCAAATTCTTTATTAAGCAAACCAGACGGCACACTCAAGACATAATTCACAAACAAATAATTTTTGTTTAGTGAGTCCGCCAGATCAGAGGCAGTAGGATGACCGGTATGGGGGGGTGATGAGTGCCAGAATTAAGCCTCGTGATGCCTCTCACCAAGTTACCTAACGTTTTCCTTGTGCTGTAAAATACTGCCATGAATTAACATGGACTGTCAATGGAGACAATAATTTTTCTAATACCCTGACTACACCGAGGGCTTTGCAAAATAAATTTAGGAATCTATGTTATTCAACTATTGCACCCACACTGCTGGAGGTTGCCAAGGGCTAAAATAGAAGTCATTCCTATTTCTGACGCAGATGCGCTGCATGTCCTGCCTGCATTTCAGGTAAAATAGCAACCTAATGTTTATATCCCAGGACAAATTAGCTAGCAATAGCAAGCTAGCTAAATAGGACAAATTAGCTAGCAAGTGCAAGCTAACTAGTTAAATTGGCATAAATATTTAATGCTTTTCGACCTGTCCCCAAATTAATATAATTGGTTCAGTTTGATTTCATATTTTAACATGTGTGTCGTGATCACGTTTGGTGTAGGGGGACAAAATACACGATGGCGCACGCGCGCAGCCGGTTTGGGTTCCATGTAAGGCGTCAAACTGCGTTCATGTCACGTGACGCCTCTACTTTTGTTACACGTCATGTGTTTGTCTAGTTTATCATTAAAGATCTCACCATGAACACCTTACAAACGTCGTCATGTAAAAAAATATTTTTCATTGCTAGAGTAATCTAATCAATTTAATTTGTCGATTTAGCTAAAATAGGCATATCACCTCAATACAAAAATTATTAGGCTAGTTGATATTGCAGCCAACCACCATTACTGTATAAATATTATTATTTCTCACATCAATACAGACACTAGGGCTTCTTTGTTGGAGGTAGCCTAAGTCTCTAGTGGCACATTCAAAACAACTCGAATCTCTGACTTCCGACTTCAGTGCGTTCAAGACAACTGGGAGCTTAGACTGATCAAAATAGTTTTGAACGGTCATCCAACTCGCAATTAAAATTCAGAAACTCTGGCTTCTTTCTCTGACCTGAAAATAACTGATGTCATGATTTGACCTCGTTTTTCCCCCCGAGTTCCCAGTTTAACAGACATAATCACTGTCATCATGAAATCCTTAGGCTATATGCCTGGATATTTTTAAAAAATGCCTTCCTAACCATCTTAAATAAACATGCCCCATTCAAGAAATGTAGAACCAGGAACAGATATAGCCCTTGGTTCTCCCCAGACCTGACTGCCCTTAACCAACACAAAAACATCCTATGGCGTTCTGAATTAGCATCGAACAGCCCCCGTGATATGCAGATCTTCAGGGAAGCTAGAAACCATTATACACAGGCAGTTAGAAAAGCCAAGGCTAGCTTTTTCAAGCAGAAATTTGCTTCCTGCAACACTAACTCAAAAAAGTTCTGGGACACTGTAAAGTCCATGGAGAATAAGAACACCTCCTCCCAGCTGCCCACTGCACTGAAGATAGGAAACACTGTCACCACTGATAAATCCACCATAATTGAGAATTTCAATAAGCATTTTTCTACGGCTGGCCATGCTTTCCACCTGGCTACTCCTACCCCGGTCAACAGCACTGCACCCCCCACAACAACTCGCCCAAGCCTTCCCCATTTCTCCTTCTCCCAAATCTGCTCAGCTGATGTTCTGAATGAGCTGCAAAATCTGGACCCCTACAAATCAGCCGGGCTAGACAATCTGGACCCTTTCTTTCTAAAATTATCTGCCAAAATTGTTGCCACCCCTATTACTAGCCTGTTCAACCTCTCTTTCGTGTTGTCTGAGATTCCCAAAGATTGGAAAGCATGTGCGGTCATCCCCCTCTTCAAAGGGGGGGACACTCTTGACCCAAACTGCTACAGACCTATATCTATCCTACCGTGCCTTTCTAAGGTCTTCGAAAGCCAAGTCAACAAACAGATTACCGACCATTTCGAATCTCACCATACCTTCTCTGCTATGCAATCTGGTTTCAGAGCTGGTCATGGGTGCACCTCAGCCACGCTCAAGGTCCTAAATGATATCTTAACCGCCATCGATAAGAAACATTACTGTGTAGCCGTATTCATTGATCTGGCCAAGGCTTTCGACTCTGTCAATCACCACATCCTCATCGGCAGACTCGACAGCCTTGGTTTCTCAAATGATTGCCTCGCCTGGTTCACCAACTACTTCTCTGATAGAGTTCAGTGTGTCAAATCGGAGGGTCTGCTGTCCGGACCTCTGGCAGTCTCTATGGGGGTGCCACAGGGTTCAATTCTTGGACCGACTCTCTTCTCTGTATACATCAATGAGGTCGCTCTTGCTGCTGGTGAGTCTCTGATCCACCTCTACGCAGACGACACCATTCTGTATACTTCTGGCCCTTCTTTGGACACTGTGTTAACAACCCTCCAGGCAAGCTTCAATGCCATACAACTCTCCTTCCGTGGCCTCCAATTGCTCTTAAATACAAGTAAAACTAAATGCATGCTCTTCAACCGATCGCTACCTGTACCTACCAGCCTGTCCAACATTACTACTCTGGACGGCTCTGACTTAGAATACGTGGACAACTACAAATACTTAGGTGTCTGGTTAGACTGTAAACTCTCCTTCCAGACCCATATCAAACATCTCCAATCCAAAGTTAAATCTAGAATTGGCTTCCTATTTCGCAACAAAGCATCCTTCACTCATGCTGCCAAACATACCCTTGTAAAACTGACCATCCTACCAATCCTCGACTTTGGCGATGTCATTTACAAAATAGCCTCCAATACCCTACTCAACAAATTGGATGCAGTCTATCACAGTGCAATCCATTTTGTCACCAAAGCCCCATATACTACCCACCATTGCGACCTGTACGCTCTCGTTGGCTGGCCCTCGCTTCATACTCGTCGCCAAACCCACTGGCTCCATGTCATCTACAAGACCCTGCTAGGTAAAGTCCCCCCTTATCTCAGCTCGCTGGTCACCATTGCATCTCCCACCTGTAGCACACGCTCCAGCTGGTATATCTCTCTAGTCACCCCCAAAACCAATTCTTTCTTTGGCCGCCTCTCCTTCCAGTTCTCTGCTGCCAATGACTGGAACGAACTACAAAAATCTCTGAAACTGGAAACACTTATCTCCCTCACTAGCTTTAAGCACCAACTGTCAGAGCAGCTCACAGATTACTGCACCTGTACATAGTCCACCTATAATTTAGCCCAAACAACTACCTCTTTCCCTACTGTATTTAATTAATTTATTTATTTTGCTCCTTTGCACCCCATTATTTTTATTTCTACTTTGCACATTCTCCCATTGCAAATCTACCATTCCAGTGTTTTACTTGCTATATTGTATTTACTTTGCCACCATGGCCTTTTTGCCTTTACCTCCCTTATCTCACCTCATTTGCTCACATCGTATATAGACTTGTTTATACTGTATTATTGACTGTATGTTTGTTTTACTCCATGTGTAACTCTGTTGTTGTATGTGTCGAACTGCTTTGCTTTATCTTGGCCAGGTCGCAATTGTAAATGAGAACTTGTTCTCAACTTGCCTACCTGGTTAAATAAAGGTGAAATAAAAATAAATAAATAAAAAATACATTTATGTGGAGATGTCTTATGGTTAAAACCAGGGGATGAATTGAGGGGGTATGTGAGGATATAGGCCTAACCCTTGTTATAGAAATGGTCAAAAAGCAAATGCTACCCCTTGTTTGTGTAACAGTATAGCTTCCGTCCCTCTCCTCGCCCCTACCTGGGCTCGAACCAGGGACTCTCTGCACACATCAACAACTGCCTTTCATTGTTACCCATTGCTCCACAAAAGCTGCGCCGTGGCAGAGCAAGGGTAACAACTACTTCAAGGTCTCAGATCGATTGAAATGCTATTAGAGTGCACCCTGCCTGACTAGGATCCTGACTTTTCCTCATGTTATATTTGTTACCAATTAGGATAATTAATCACTAGTTAACTACACATGGTTGATGATATTACTAGTTTATCTAGCGTGTCCTGCGTTGCATATAATCGATGCGGTGCACATTCGCGAAAAAGGACTGTCGTTGCTCCAACGTGTACCTAACCATAAACATCAATGCCTTTCTTAAAATCAATACACAAGTATACATTTTTAAACCTGCATATTTAGTTAATATTGCCTGCTAACATGCATTTCTTTTAACTAGGGAAATTGTGTCACTTCTCTTGCAACACAGTGTTTTTTGTCATATAGCCCAGGGCCTCGAGCAAAATATCAGATTGTAACAACAAGAGGACAAAAGAGCGTTGGTCCTCTTTTGGGCACAGCTCAGTGATAAGTTATACAGCTGTTCTTTGTCTCAGGCCCAGGTAATAAGTGTTGGCCAAGGCCAATATGCTATACTACCCATAAAACCCACACCACAACTACCACAACCACTACACAACCAACACCACCAATTAAAAATATATATATATATTAGCATTTGAGGGAGTTGACAAGTTTGTCCTCAGATTTTAGACCTCTCAGAGAAGATGAAGCACATTTCTCAGACAGGGCAATTTGAAATAAATCTCAAAATATATATATTTTTTGATTGGGTTGTTTTGATTGCGTTTGAATTCAGTTCCTATCTACTACCACATTGCTGCAAGTGCCAATACTAAGGTTAATCAGTCTGCATCGACTGGCTTGTCCCTAACTGACTTAATATGTTTCAGGAACGTTTGGCAATGGTTTTTCCCTATCTCTTTCCCTCTAGGTGCCGTGTCTCTGTAGCAGTGCGACATGCTTGCTGTGCAGGTGCTGTCCCCAGAGCAAGAACTCCACGGTGACGCGAGTCATCTACGCCTTCATCCTGTTGCTAGGGACCATTATAGCCTGCATCATGCTGTCACCGGGAGTGGACAAGCAGCTAAAAAAGGTACGAGGCGTACCAATCAATGTGTTTTTTCAATATACATACTACCGTACTTCTGTCATCGAAAAAACCTTGGTTTCATGCATGTTCACATCAGAAGCCTCCTCCCTAAGTTTGTTTTACTCACTGCTTTAGCACACTCCGCCAACCCTGATGTCCTTGCCGTGTTTGAATCCTGGCTTAGGAAGGCCACCAAAAATTATGAGATTTCTATACCCAACTACAACATTTTCCGTCAAGATAGAACTGCCAAAGGGGGAGGAGTTAGCTTGATGCCCTGATCCACCTCTACGCAGACAACACCATTCTGTATACATCTGGCCCTTCTTTGGACACTGTGTTAACTAACCTCCAAACAAGCTTCAATGCCATACAACTCTCCTTCCATGGCCTCCAACTGCTCTTAAACGCTAATAAAATCAAATGCATGCTTTTCAACCGTTCGCTGCCCGCAGACCCGCCCGCCCGACCAGCATCAAAACTCTGGACGGTTCTGACCTAGAATATGTGGATAACTACAAATACCTAGGTGTTTGGCTAGACTGTAAACTCTCCTTCCAGACTCATATCAAACATCTCCAATCCAAAATCAAATCTAGAATTGGCTTTCTATTTCGCAACAAATCCTCCTTCACTCACGCCGCCAAACTTTCCCTAGTAAAACTGACTATCCCACCGATCCTCAACTTCGGCGATGTCATCTACAAAATAGTTTCAATTCTCTACTCAGCAAACTGGATGCAGTCTATCACAGTGCCATCCGTTTTGTCCGTTTTGTAACATTAGATTTGATTGGGCAACATTTCATTCCGAAAATCAGTTTATTTTCTCTCACTTCAGCTCATGTAATGGCCGCCATTAATGTCAACAAGTGTTGTGTTGTTTTTTTGTTATTGGTTGCGTCATATTACTGTTCGTTCAAATCTAATTTGATTTGTCACATGCACCGAATACAACAATGCATGCTTCGAAATGTGTTCGGCGGAGTACGCATCCGAGAAGTTCCCTCCGTGCTCCGTTTTGCGTACTTTGATTTGGACTCATGCTCCGACACTCCCGTGCTCCAGATTGCGTGCTCGGAGTGCGCAAGTATGCATATTGAGAAACACCCAGTGTGTGTGTGTGCATGAGATGATGAGCCATGATGTGTCATAGTAGATGTTTGTGTACATGGTAAATGGTTGCTTTAGTAATGCTTGAATACCTGGGGAGGCTATTGGTGGGAAGGGTTAAGTCACACAAAGTATAGAACAGTAGGGGTCTACAGAGATACAACTTACTGCATATTGAGGCTGCATTAACATTGCAACTCTGTGTATACTGTCATTCTACATTTAAAAATGTACATATACAGGTAACTGACAAAATAACAGAAACACCAACATAGTGTTTTAAGGGCGTTGAGCCACCAGAGCTGCCAGAACAGCTTCAGTGCACCTTGGCATAGATTCTACAAGTGTCCGGGAACTCTGTTGGAGGGATGCGACACCCTTCTTCCACAATAAATTACATAATTTGGTGTTTTTTTGATGGTGATGGAAAACGCTGTCTCAGGCGCCGCTCCAGAATCTCCCATAACTGTTCAATTGGGTTGAGATCTGGTGACTGAGACACACAAACCCTTTACACCCTCTATGCTCCCTCTTTCAAAGTCACTGAGATATCTTCTTCTAGTCATGGTAGCCACAATAATGGGCTGCCCAGCATTTTTTATACATGACCCTAAGCATGATGGGATGTTTTAATTTCTTAATTAACTCAGGAACCACACCTGTGTGGAAGCACATGCTTTCAATTGACTTTGTCTCCCTCATTTACTCATGTTTCCTTTATTTTTGCAGTTACCTGGGAACGTTGAATGACTTTATGACCATGTTAATTTCGTCAACAAAAATAATTACAAAAATAGATTTTTCCGTGGCAGTTGCCGTGACAATAACTGACTAAATAAATCCAGAAAAAAACTATAGCTAATCAAAGAAAAAAATAATTCATGTTGAGCCACATCGGCCTGCATTTTACATCCATAAGCCCCCGTTCTTTTGGACAACAATGTGGCTGCAGCATCTGGAACGTTGATAACAATGGCAATGATGCGACCCAGTGAAGGAAATGCAAAATACTACTGTACTTTGCAGCACCATCTGGTGATTGTGCTTCTCTCTCTCGTCTGTTTTTTTATGTAACGTGTAATATCTATGTAGGCTGAATTAGGAATTTACATGGCCAGATAATTCTTCTGTCATTTATTATTATTATTATTATTGCATATGTTTGTCATATTTCTGCGTTGGGAAGAGAATAGGATGTTATGCAGAAAAATATATAGGTAAGACAAGGCTGTGTTTGTTTGTGCTCATGGAAGTCAGTTATTTATGTTCACTATACAAATATGATGGAACTAAAATGAAAGGGCATTTAGTTGATAAAAAATGTCCCACTGTTTTCATCATTTTGACAATAACTACACTAAATCATTATTCAAATGACAAATGTGACTAAGTCTTAGTCATTTTGACTATAATATAATTAAGACTTAACTAAATGAGCACTGTTGTATGAATGGTTATAATACTGTATGTGAAAAGTTGACTTTTGTGGTACAGTCTCTCATGATAGTAGCCAACTTGTTGTTGACCAAAGTGAAAATGTTAGGTTATTGAATACAGAATCGCACAGCTAGACTATAATAATGCTGTCTACTCTGTACAGTAGATTAGACTGGCCCGAATGGTTTGTGAGAATGTCTATCTGTGCCTGTAGATTCCTGGGTTCTGTGAAGACGGAGCAGGCTCTTCTATCCCAGGAATTCATGCCAACATGAACTGTGAGATCTTTGTGGGCTATAAAGCCGTGTACCGGGTGTGCTTCGGCATGAGCATGTGTTTCCTGGTGTTCGCTCTGATTATGATCAACGTCAAGAACAGCCGAGACCCACGCTCTGCCATCCACAACGGGTAACCACCCATCACATGATGCACCCCCTAAAAAAAATACATGAAAAAATAAAAAAGTAAAGGCCTAGATGTAATCATATTTATTACTACACCAACTTTGACTTAAAAGTCAGTATTAAGGTGAATAGCCTTTATTATTATTATTAACTGAAAATGTACACTGCTTGTAACTTAACTAATGTCATAATGAGGTACTGGTAAGACAACCTTGTTTGTTGACTATTTTCTGTCATACAGTATGACTATCACACTGCTACAGCCACTGTCACAACAACTATTGGCAATATTAATAAAATAATCTCTTACACAACAGGTCACTGAGCTAACGTGCTTTAGGCCACCGTGCCTCTCTGAAACAGAGGAGAATAACTGCAGTATAATTTTTAGTAACAGCAATACATCATAAGCCTATTCATATACAATGCATTTGGAAAGTATTCTGACCCCTTTCCTTTTTTCACATTTTGTTACGTTAGGTACAGTTAGGGATGCACAATATATTGGTGAGCATATCGGAATTGGACGATATTGGCAAAAAACGGCAACATCTGCATCAGCCCGATGTCTAGTTTAACGCCGATATGCAAAACCGATGTCAAAGCTGACGTGCATACCTATATAACGTAGGTAGATGACGTGCATACCTACATAACATAGGTAGATGACGTGCATACCTATATAACGTAGGTAGATGACGTGCATACCTATATACCATAGGTAGATGACGTGCAAACCTATATAACATAGGTAGATGACGTGCATACCTTTATAATGTAGGTAGATGACGTGCATACCTTTATAACGTAGGTAGATGACGTGCATACCTATATACCATAGGTAGATGACGTGCATACCTATATACCATAGGTAGATGATGTTTATACCTATATACCATAGGGAGATGATGTTTATACCTATATACCATAGGTAGATGATGTGTATACCTATATACCATAGGGAGATGACGTGCATACCTTTATACCATAGGTAGATGACGTGCATACCTTTATACCATAGGTAGATGACGTGCATACCTATATAACATAGGTAGATGACGTGCATACCTATATACCATAGGTAGATGACGGTAGATGACGTGCATACCTATATACCATAGGTAGATGACGTACATACCTATATACCATAGGTAGATGATGTGTATACCTATATACCATAGGTAGATGACGTACATACCTATATACCATAGGTAGATGACGTGTATATACCATAGGTAGATGACGTGTATATAACGTAGGTAGATGACGTGTATATAACATAGGTAGATGATGTGTATACCTATATACCATAGGTAGATGATGTACATACCTATATACCATAGGTAGATGATGTGTATACCTATATACCATAGGTAGATGACGTACATACCTATATACCATAGGTAGATGACGTGTATATACCATAGGTAGATGACGTGTATATAACGTAGGTAGATGACGTGTATATAACATAGGTAGATGACGTGCATACCTATATAGCGTAGGTAGATTATGTAATGACGCCACGAAAAATACAGCGCTACACAGAACAAAAGCAGAAAAATACAGCGCTACACAGAACAAAAGCAGAAAGATACTAAGCGCTACACTTTCAACAACTAAACAAGTTCAAGTCGAGCTGTCACTTGAAAAAGTAAGAACATTTCAGCGAGACAACTCAAAGGCCAAACCCATTAACGCCAAGATAATAGAATTCATTGCCCTTTGACAATCAACCGTCCTCCGTCGTGGATGATGTTGGCTTTCACCGACTCATCGAGCCCCGGTACACACTATTTTTCAGATGTTGTCCTACCGGAGTTACACAGTATTGTTGACACTCACATCCATGAGCTACTGCTATTAGCTTCCCAACTAACATTTGGACCAGCGATGTCAGCCACATGAGTATGCTGAGTCTGACCGCACAGTGGGTCGACGAGGATTTTGTTCTGAGGAAAGCCGTATTGCATGCTCAAGAATGTGCTCTTTCTCACACCGCTGCTGCCATTTCAGTGGCATTTGAGAACATGTTTGAAACTTGGAAACATGAACACTCCTAGCTCCATTCGAACAACTGTCTCGAGAAATAAGCTAATCAACTGAGTCGGCAGCAGATGTGATACCCTCTGTCATGGCATTGAAACGCCTGCTCAACAAAACTGCCGACACAGACCGTCTGGTTGAAACTTACATAAGTACTCAAGGCTTTGAACAAGCTATTCGGTGGCATTACCTCTGAGCCTCTTTACTGTGTCACCACCATGCTCGATGCCAGGTACAAGTACCGCTACTTTGATGCAGACAAGAAACAGGGTTTACGTGAAATGTTACAGACATGGCTGGACAAGATGGAAACGGACACAGTGATTGTCCGTGGCCTCTCTTCCTCAGTGCGCACTGACAGCTGAAACTTCACTGCTTGACATGTATGATGAAATCCTGGTTGAGAAAGAAACGGCTGAACAAATGAACAACAAAACAGCACAGCAAGTAAGTGAAAGAAATAGGTTTTGATTATGTTTACTAGTAATGGGGACATACGTAAATGCCAACAAAATACATTTTGGGTCAGTGTGGTGTGTGTGTAACCTTTATTTAACTCGGCAAGTCAGTTAAGAACAATTTCTTATTTACAATGACGGCCTACCCTGGCCAAACCCAGCCGATGCTGGGCCAATTGTGCACTGGCCTATGGGACTCCCAATCACGACCGGATGTGATACAGCCTGGATTCGAACCAGGGACTATTGTGACGCCTCTTGCACTGAGATGCAGTGCCTTAAGAATGCTTAAAAGGCCGCTAAAATTGTAAATATCGGTAACGGTACTGTTTTTTCGGCAAGGAAAATATTGGATATCGGTATCGGCCAAAAATAACATTGGTGCATCCCTAGTTACAGCCTTATTCTAAAATGGATTTTTTTTAAATTTCCCCCTCATCAATCTACACACAATACCGCATAATGGCAAAGCAATAACAGGTTTTCAGACATGTACATCATAAGCCTATTCATGTATATTTACTAGGTATAACCATGCAACAAAATAACCATGTAATATGTGCATTTTGAAAAATGCTGATACTGTCAATATATATTATTTTGTATTTTATCTGTACACCACATCAAGAGTGGCATTATTGAAAGATCATACAATTATTTTTTTTATTTCATAGTTATTTTCCATACTTTTTATAATGATTCATGAAGTCTATCAAAACATTATCAAAAGGGATTCAGTTGACGAATGACTTCCTTCCCCCATGCAGGTTTTGGTTTTTTAAGATTGCCACCATGGTTGCAGTGACAGTCGGTGCCTTTTATATCCCTGAGGGGCCTTTCACTCACCGTAAGATTGACCCAATTTAAATAAAGAATTTGTCATAATACTTGTCTATTTATTATGATTTATTGATGTAGCACTTGACCATGCACAATCCGCATAAACATTAGTGATATACTTTTAATTGTTGATATTACAATTTATTGGATTATTAAGACAATTCATTGTTGATACACGCAATTAATAATTGAATTAGTTGTAATTGTAATATACTAGTAACTTTATACTTAGCAGTGCTTGTGGATATTTGTGATACGATGATGGTCTCTTTGTGTGTGTGCAGTGTGGTTCGTGGTGGGTACCTGTGGGGCGTTCTTCTTCATCCTGATCCAGCTGGTTCTGCTGGTGGATTTTGCCCACTCCTGGAATGAGTCCTGGGTGGATAACATGGAGAGTGGGAACTCCAGGGGCTGGTATGCAGGTGAGTCTGCCTGACCCTCTGCTAAGGAAGTCAAATCAAATCCAACTTTATATTAAATCCACTTACAATCGCAACACACGTAGTTAGCAGTCAAACAATACAACAAAGGAGAAAAAAAAGGGCAGAATAAAAGAGCATCAACACACAAGTGTTTATGATTGGCTAAATCATTTTGCTGATTAGAGATGCTGATGTGATGTTTTATTTGAAGTTGTTGGGGCTGTATTCTAGACCTAAGGAAAGCTTTTGATACTGTTAACCATAATGTTCTCATCACAAAACTGTCCAAGTTTAACTTTTACCCCAATGCCTTGAGATGGATGAAATCATACCTTGAAGGAAGAACTCAGTGTGTCAGAGTGAGCAATAAGCTGTGGCCCACTCTCAGCTATGATGTGGGCGTGCCCCAAGGGTCAATACTGGCACCCCTCCTGTTAATTCTATACATTAATGATCTGCCTTCTGCCTGTACTGGGTCTGAAGTTCAAATGTATGCAGATGATACAGTGATATACAGTACCAGTCAAAAGTTTGGACACACCTACTCATTCAAGTGTTGTTCTTAATTTTTTACTATTTTCTACATTGTGGAATAATAGTGAAGATGTCAAAACTATGAAATAACACATATGGAATCATTTAGTAACCAACAAAGTGTTAAACAAATCAAAATATATTTTAGATTCTTCAAAGTAGCCACTTGCCTTGATGACAGCTTTGCTTTTCTAACTGTCTTGAAAAAGTTCCCACATATGCTGAGCACTTGTTGGCTGCTTTTCCTTCACCCCGGATGCAACTCATCTCAAACCATCTCAATTGGGTTTTTGTGGAGGCCAGGTCATCTGATGCAGCACTCCATCATTCTCCTTGTTGCTTTTATGTATTTTGTTTTGTTGCTTTTTTGTGCTATATCTCTGTCTGCGTGCTACGTGTTGCTTGTCCTATGTTGCTCTATGTGCATGCTACTTGTTGCTTGGTAAATGTTCCTCTGTCTGCGTGCTACGTGTTGCTTGTCCTATGTTGCTCTATGTGCATGCTACTTGTTGCTTGGTAAATGTTCCTCTGTCTGCGTGCTACGTGTTGCTTGGCTTATGTTTCTCCGTCTGCGTGCTACATGTTGCTCGTCCTATGTTCCTCTGTCTGCGTGCTACGTGTTGCTTGTCCTATGTTCCTCTGTCTGCGTGCTACGTGTTGCTTGTCCTATGTGCCTCTGTCTGCGTGCTATGTGTTGCTTGTCCTATGTTTCTCTGTCTGCGTGCTACGTGTTGCTTGTCCTATGTTCCTCTGTCTGCGTGCTTACGTGTTGCTTGTCCTATGTTGCTCTGTCTGCGTGCTACATGTTGCTTGTCCTATGTTTTTCTGTCTGCGTGCTACGTGTTGCTTGTCCTATGTTTCTCTGTCTGTGTGCTAAGTGTTGCCTATCCTATATTTTCCTGTCTGCGTGCTACGTGTTGCTTGTCCTATGTTCCTCTGTCTGCGTGCTATGTGTTGCTTGTCCTATGTTCCTCTGTCTGCTTGCTACATGCTGCTTGTCCTATGTTTCTCTGTCTGCGTGCTAAGTGTTGCTTGTCCTATGTTTCCCTGTCTGCGTGCTACGTGTTGCTTGTCCTATGTTGCTCTGCATGTGCTCACTGCTCATTGTTTGTCTGTATTGTTATTGTAATAGTTTTTAATAACTTGCCCAGTAACTGCGGTTGAAAATTAGCCGCTGCTAAAACCCGCACTTTTACGGAAACGTTGATTCAAGTGCACTCTACCTGTAAAAATTTAATAAACTCAAACTCAAGTCCTGTTTTAGCAAGTATTCACTTGGTACTTTTTAGTAAAGTATGTGATATCAACTCAAGCAGGTAAATACATGGTGAACTGTATCATAAGGTCAGGTGTCAATATTGCTGACACTATATAATGCTCTATGACAGAATCTGTCCTGCTTTATAAAAACAATGCAACTAGAATCTGATTCTCTCTATCCTCTTCTGTCCAGCCTTACTCGCTGTAACTGGACTCAACTACATCATGTCATTTATCGCCGTTGTCCTGATGTACCTGTTCTACACTCAGTCAAAGGGCTGTCTGCTCAACAAGTTCTTCATCAGCTTCAACATGATTCTCTGTGCTGTAGCCTCTGTCGTGTCCATCCTGCCCAGAGTACAGGTAAGCCCTCATTCGGTGTTCATTAAACGCTCATTTAACGTTCATATTCATCATTTCATTTGTAGGTCAGTTTTTAGCATTTGCCCTTGTAGTGGTTAAGGTTAGCATTTGGGGAGCGTAGGCTGAACCTTTATCTGCTAAATGTTTATGGTATGCTTTTGACATTTAACTTTAATCATGAGTGTGACCCACCTGTGTATTGATTTCCTGGTGACTGCTGAGGTTAACAGTGACGCCTCGGGGATAAGGATTGAAAGACAAGTCTTAAAAGACTTGTGTTTAAGAACAGATTCAGGCCCTAATTATAACATGTGTCTACCAGTGGGTGGCGGCTGGTGACTTCTGTATATTTATTCCTTGGAGGATTTTGAATCCATCCTCCCTTTCCTACCTGGAGAAACCTCCACTGATGCCTACTCAGATGTCACTTTCATCATGTTTTTGATTTATTTAATATATATATAAAACATTTTTTTACAGCTTTTCTGCTACATTTACATACATTTTACATATGCATTTTACATATACACTACTGTTCAAAAGTTTGTGGTCACTTAGAAATGTCCTTGGTTTTGAAAGAAAAGCAATTTTTTGTCCATTAAAATAACATCAAATTGATCAGAAATACTTAATGTTGTAATGTTGTAAATGACTATTGTAGCTGGAAACGGCTGATTTTCTTTATGGAATATCTACATTGTCGTACAGAGGCCCATTATCATCAACCATCACTCCTGTGTTCCAATGGCACGTTGTGTTTATCATTTTAAAAGGCTAATTGATCATTAGAAAACCCTTTTTCAATTATGTTAGCACAGCTGAAAACTGTTGTCCTGATTAAAGAAGCAATAAAACTGGCCTTCTTTAGACAAGTTGAGTATCTGAAGCATCAGCATTTGTGGGTTCGATTGCAGGCTCAAAATGGCCAGAAACAAATAACTTTCTTCTGAAACTCGTCAGTCTATTCTTGTTCTGAGAAATTCCATGTGAGAAAATGCCAAGAAACTGAAGATCTCGTACAATGCTGTGTCCTACTCCCTTCACAGAACAGTGCAAACTGTCTCTAACCAGAATAGAAAGAGGAGTGGGAGGCCCCGGACAAGTACATTAGAATGCCTAGTTTGAAAAACAGACGCCTCACAAACCCTTAACTGGCAGCTTCATTAAATAGTACCCACAAAACACCAGTCTCAACGTCAACAGTGAAGAGGCGACGGGATGCTGGCCTTCTAGATAGAGTTCCTCTGTCCAGTGTCTGTGTTATTTTGCCCATCTTAATCTTTTCTTTTTTTGGCCAGTCTATGTTTTTTTTTCTTTGCAACTCTGCTTAGAAGGCCAGCATCCCGGAGTTACCTCTTCACTGTTGATGTTGAGACTGGTGTTTTGTGGGTACTATTTAATGAAGCTGCCAGTTAAGGACTTGTGAGGCGTCTGTTTCTCAAACTAAACACTCTAATGTAGTTGTCCTCTTGCTCAGTTGTGCACCGGGGCCTCCCACTCCTTTTTGTATTGGAATCTGTATAATTATAATCTGTATAAAGACAAAAAGGCCATTTTTGTACAAAGGATGAGCCTTTCTTAATAATCTACTGGAGAATTATTTGGGGTTTAAGTATAATTTATGTATGAGTGAAGCTTTTAGTGAGGTGTTTAAAGATTTAATATTTAATAATTTTAGCCCCCCAAACTCATAATCATTATATAAATAGGCATGTTTAATTTTGTCTGGCTTAGCATTCCAAATAAAATGTTTTTTTTTTTTTGCTCATATGATTTAAAAATGTTTAGTCTGGAGTAGGCAGTGCCATTAGTAAGTAAGTGAACAGTGATAGGACCAAAGAGTTAATCAATGTGATTTTTCCATAAATTGACAATGTCATTATGTTCAAGTTTCAACGTTTATTTGCCACGTGCACAGTATACAACAGGTGTAAAACAGTACTGTGAAATCCTTTCTCGAGAGCTCTTTCCCAACAATGCAGTGATATTAATATAGAGAAGAGTTTCCCAAACGCGGTCCTGGGGCCTCTCAGGGGTCCCTAGTACTATACAGCTGAATCTGCTGTGTGGTACAAGGGCAAAAACCAAAACCTGCCCCAGGACCATGTTTGGGAAACCCTGATATCGATCATAATAAAATCATGGAAGAAAATAAACACGTTTTTGGAATCCGTTTGTAAATCACAGTTTTGTTTAATTATTTTTAGAAATTCCAGCCCCGATCCGGTCTACTCCAGTCCTCCTTCATGACTATGTACACCATGTATCTGACCTGGTCGGCCATGACCAACGAGCCTGGTAAGAGACACTGTTATAGCTGCTACCCCAACAGCATCCTTTACCTGTTCATCTATTGTTCATTATTCATTCATACTTAATTAACCAATAGTTTAAATGCTTCTCTATATGACTAATTACTGGGTACTATCAAATAAATTCTCAATTACAAACACGTACTTGCTTAAACTCTACATTGCCCAAGCAAATTGTAAATTCACCTGTTCAGCTCGAGTGAAAGTGAAAAATCACCACCCCCTCTCATGGATTAATGATATGATTATGCTTTACAACTCATTAAAATATATCTATAAAAATGAAAGGGAGAAAAATTTGATCTCAAAGTCTTACATTTTTTCCCCTGTTGGGCAACCACCCCCTGGGCCCCCTTTAGACCGTACATGCAACCCCAGCCTGCTGAGCATCTTCCAGCAGACACTGGTGCCCACACTGGCCCCACTGGAGATCGAGAACCAGACGACTGTGGTGATCATCGGCAATGAAGAGCCCATCCTCTCCTCCCCCTATCTGCAGTGGTGGGACACCCAGAGCATTGTGGGATTGACCATCTTCATCCTCTGCATCCTCTATTCCAGGTGTGATTGGTCAGCAAGGCAGACTTGTGTACAGCTACAGCACATCGTGGTTTGGGGAATATAAGTCATGTGCATTTGTCGGTCCCTCACAGTATTAGTGGATGTGGTGACTCCCTCATTCACATAATTAGAATTTCAGTTTGCAGTTTGAGCACTCTGAAAGCGCTAATGCAATCCACTTTGGTTATATTTTATTAAAGCATTACAATAATTAGAAATACTTATAAATGCTTAACCATGCTTATTGTTAGATTCTAAATAAACAGAGTAAAACAGACAACTAGGAAAAGCTCAAACCAAGTTTGTTCTCCCAATGCGTCGGACAGCTGAACAGACAAAAACACATTTACACAAGAACTGGTATTTAAACCTTCCTCGTATGGTGAGACAGCCAATACATCTCTGTTGCTTGGCAGGAAGTTAAGTGATATGGGTAATAAACTGTTCCTTCATGTGACCTGACCTGACCTGACCTCAGCCCCCATTCCTCACTAATCCAGAGCTATCCAGTCTTATCAGTGAACAAAACCATGTGACTGCCTTTTCATTTACTCAGTAACATTCCAAGCTCCTGGCTCATATCCAACCTCCATTGACCCCACCATATACATTCCTCCTACAGATAACCATTAACGTCTGGTGTAGCAAGTATTTCAAATTACAACCCAACAACTGAAACCAGACTGTTGCCCTTCTCATTTCCATATGATACCTAATATCTAACAATAACATGTTCTGACAGAATGTTAACTCTCTGCATTCCCCACTCTCCCTCAGTAACATGAATAAGGATATTTCATATTTAAAGTTAGTCAGAACCCATCATTATAAATGCTTTACATGTTATGTTATAATTGCTAATGAAATTATAGTGCCTATTATAATGCCTATAAATGTG
The DNA here is from genome assembly GCF_013265735.2 of Oncorhynchus mykiss. Lineage (NCBI taxonomy): Eukaryota > Metazoa > Chordata > Actinopteri > Salmoniformes > Salmonidae > Oncorhynchus > Oncorhynchus mykiss. The sequence goes on along the minus strand of NC_048571.1, from coordinate 77,123,088 downwards.
TACTTCCTTGCAGCATCCGCTCGTCCAACACCAGCCAGGTGAACAAGTTAACCATGGCCTCTAACGACACAGTGATCCAGGAGGAGAGTAAAGCAGGCACCCCGGACGAGGAGGGAGGGACGGGACCCAGGCGTGTGGAGGATAACGAGAGGGACACGGTCCAGTACAGCTATTTCTTCTTCCACTTCATGCTCTTCCTCGCTTCGCTCTACATCATGATGACTCTCACCAACTGGTACAGGTCAGTATGGCCAAACTACACAGATGACCAACGTTGTGAAATGCTGTGTCTGAAAACATTACTAGCTGTCAAGTCTTTGCTTCCTCCGTCCTTGTTTCCTTAATTCCCTTTGAGGATTTGGTCTTGGTACACCTTGGAGAGGATCCAAGGTTCCTCACTCTGAGAACCTCCTCCAATGAGCTTTGAAGGTAATTGAGAAAATAAGGACAGAGGGAGCAAGGATTTGACAGCTAGTGACATTTTCAGACAGGGCCATGTTGTCAAGCTTCCACATTTTGAGGTGAAGTTGAATCCCATTGTGTTCGTCAAAAATAGGGAGGAACCACAATGTTTTGACACTAAAGAGGAAATAACATTAATTACACATTGTGTTCTTTTATAGTTCAACATTTTATATTTCAATGGAGACCGCTCCATCTCTCTAAAATGAAAGTGACCACAAAGCAACGCTGCAACGCAATACTTCTTCCATGGATATTTCTCTTACAGATTCACATCGTAACAATTGTTCAGATATGACTATATATACAAATCTTCTTTTTTTCCCCATACAGTCCTGATGCAGACTACAATGCCATGACCAGCAAGTGGCCGGCGGTTTGGGTGAAGATCTCCTCCAGTTGGGTATGCCTTACCCTCTATACCTGGACCGTGGTCGCCCCGATGATACTCACCAACCGGGACTTTAGCTGAGAACAGTTCCACCAACGCAGTATTTTCTTTTCACTTTCCTTATTGTGATTCCTGATTTAGTAAAAAAAAAAAAAAAAAAAAAAAGAAAGTGTGTTTTACATAGACATTGACCACATGGCTTAGATTTCAAATGATTTCCTGTCAAAATGACCTGTTTTGTTTTGTGTATTAGATGTTGATGGGTTCTCATTAAAAAATCTCTTTAGTTAGCCTTTTAGATGCATTAGAAGAAATAGATTCACATATGAACCTGGTGTTAAATCGCTAACCTTGTTGGTGCATTTGAAGATTGACAGATGTGTTTTTTGGTCAATTTTGTGCAATTAGGGACCAAATCGTGTATTGATGGTTGACCTTTATGTCACAGGAACAGTTTTACATGTTCCTTGTTTTTGTTGTACATTCTCTCAATGTACATTCATCTTTGACTGACTAACATTCCAAACCAACTATAAGAATGTAAGATCCTTTATCTCTTGAGTAAATATACACTGAGTATACCAAACATTAGGAACACCTTCCTAATACTAATACTAATACCTTCCCCCCCCTCCCCCCCCCCTTTTGGACTCAGAACAGCCTCAATTTGTTGGGGCATGGACTCTACAAGGTTTTGAAAGCGTTGTGTTGTGACAAGGTAGGGGTGGTATACAGAAGATAGCCCTATTTGGTAAAATACCAAGTCCATATTTTGGCAAGAACAGCTGAATTTAGCAAAGAGAAATGACAGTCCATCATTACTTTAAGACATGAAGGTCAGTCAATCCAAAAATGTCAAGAACTTTGCAGTTGCAAAAACTATCAAGCGCTATAATGAAACTGTCTCTCATGAGGAGTGCCACAGGAAAGGATGACGCAGAGTTACCTCTGCTGCAGAGGATAAGTTCATTAGAGTTGCCAGCCTCAGAAATTGGCAATTAACTGCACCTCAGATTGTAGCCCAAATAAATGATTTACAGAGTTCAAGTAACAGACACAAATCAACATCAAGTGTTCAGAGGAGACTGTGAATCAGGCCATTATGGTCAAATTGCTGCAAAGAAACCGCTACTAAAGGACACCAATAATAAGGAGAGACTTGCTTGGGCCAAGAAATATGAGCAATCGACATTTGACGGGTGGAAATCTGTCCTTTGGTCTGATGAGTCCAAATTTGAGATTTTCGGTTCCAACCGACTGGTACTGTATATTTAGCACTTACAATTACATATATATTGACTACGTCAGATTAATTGCTTCATATGAGTTGAATTATTTGTTTTAAAGAATTGATTATGTCATGACTGTCCACAAGAATCCAAATAGGTCAGATCAGGTTTGCAATGAATAACTTAAATCAGACCCCCTCTCACCCGCAGTGAGTGGGAAGGAAAGAACTAGGGGGATTAACAACTCATGACCTGTTGTCAATCAAGGAGAGAAGATTCAGGTCCCTCTCCAAATTCACCAAAGGAATGTGCCTTTTTTTTCAAGAGACTTTTCCAGATGAAACTCTAACACGTTCAAATATCAAATACTGGAACAATATTTCTAACATATAACTTGGGAATGTTCACTTTGTTATTTTGTGATGTCATTCAAATTGTTATAAAGGAAATAATGTAACTTGGAAAGTATACCCACTGCATATATGACGTGTCCATCCTATGTGTTGTGCATGTAATATGAAAAATGATGAAAGTATTTCTGTTAAAAGAGGGATTTGATTTTTAGGAGCCATTAGAGATCGTTGTTTTACATAAACTTTGCAGTGACAGTGACAAGTCATGCATTCATAAGTAAGGCTCAGATTTTTGCAGATGCAGGAGGTTACGACTGTTCAGAATGATGATATGATACAAGGTTATGATTAATAAGTTGACTGTTTATAGATGTGATAGGTAAAGACCTTTTAGAGTTTAATTCAGGAGATGGTAACTCTTTAAACAACCGCTCTTGTGGTGCCTCAGATCCTAATGAGTTAATTGTTACATGATTAATTTAATCGGGTAACAATTAAACATAGTTAGTTAGATAAATTAGATTAGATAAATAAGTCTTCCGATTAATGTTAAAGTCAAGTCAGGACAATTTCCTTTACTGTTATATTTAAGTCGCTTAGTATGAGACTAGGTGACATGATGTTCAGTAATTGTTTTGCTTCCACTTACAGTATGTCCTCAGTTCCGTATTACAGACGCTTATTTAGTTATAGCCAATTCTGTTCAGTAGTAATTGAGTTTGCATAGGTTTATCCTAACATGATTTAATAGTGTAGTAAGCTGCCATCCCCTTTCCAATGCCTTTCATACTGTATTTGTAAATTGTGTATTATGAATCTTTGAATTGAGAGCAACATGAAAGTGTAGCTATCAGTGTTTGTGGATTGCTTTCCAAAAACATCTATTTCAACAATCTACTTCAAGTGTTTATGCTTCTGCCAAGTATTTGTGTAATCTTTATAATGTTTGTTTAGTGTCTTGGAAATTGATAAATGTAAATGACAATCAAAAGGCTGAAGGCATGCTTTCTGAAGGAACTGAAGCATATTTTGCATGTTGCTATCGTGAGTGAAAATAAAGGTATCTACAACCAAAACCCCTACATAGAATGTAGGCCTTTATACTGTAAGCCCATCTACTTATGTTCATTAAATGTATGGTTAGCATTTAGGCCTATGGTTCAGTTCCAAATTGATTATGTGTTATATGCACACACCACAAATTGTTACCGGATATTTGGTGAATATGACATGATATGATATAATTATGACCACAAATACGAAATATGTTGATGCACCTGATTGGAACATGATGGTTTATAGGTTAACATTGCCATTCTGATATTAATAAAAATGTTTTTGTTGTTGTTGTTTTTTCCATTCAAACTGTAGTTGTTATGAGGGTCTGCTTGTGGAACATGCTTTAGTTCCCATTTGAACTGCGACTCTAAAAAATATTGTATGCTATGTAGGATAAATAAAGAGAATGTTTTGTTACAAAAGTTTGGTGCAAATGTATGTAATATTTCCTGTTGTTTAACAGTAATACTATTTCACCATCAGACACACTACCATGTGCTATGGCAAGTATGACTGTATTTCCAAATGTAAAGTGAATAGTGACTTGGTCGCGGAGTTCAATAAATAGTATATAAATATAATATATGCCACTGAGCAGACACGTTTATCTAAAGCAACTTATAACAGTGAGTAGGCCTACTTACAATGTCTGTATTGGCAACCTCAGCAGGAATTAAACACAACCCTGGCATTCCGAGCGCCCAACCTTGAACTAACTTAGCCAGACAGGACAACGCAGATCACAGGACTACAGATGTAATTTCCGCCATATTCTGAATAAATGGAACAGTCAACAAAAGGTGCTCAGATTGCAATTGAATAAATTAAATGGTGTTTACAAATATATTTTAAATAAAAAATGATGTTGACCATCATTGACATTGCACTTACTCGTTTGCCTTCTGCTGAAAGTATGGGTAGCTGCAGCCCAGTATGGCAACTGGAGTATGGATGAGTGGGTGTGTCGACAGGAGTGGGTGTATGGAATTCGAATCAGCTAATTGGGCAGATTTGTTGCCACTCAAGCCCGTTTTGCGCAGCCGATTGGGCTGCACAACAAGTCTATAAGCCGGCGACCAGTGCACAGGTGTTGTATAGCCATGCCTGAGACCTGATCATATCACAGTCATGTTGTCGGCAGTAGCTAGTGTGGCCATTTCATTCCCTTCCATGATTTGATTTCAAGTAGGATAGCAGCCCACACAATCAATAACTAATATTGATAACCATCTAGACATCACCTTGTACATGCACATACAGTATATTCAATGTGAAGGGCATGAAGGGCAACAACCCCCGGGACACAGCTGTTTGCGCTTGCGTGACAAGCACTACTGTCCAGCAACAGCGTGGGAAGTAGCTACCTAGTATCAAATCACATTTTATTGGTCACATACACATGGTTAGCAGATGTTATTGGTCACATACACATGGTTAGCAGATGTTATTGGTCACATGGTTAGCAGATGTTATTGGTCACATGGTTAGCAGATGTTATTGGTCACATGGTTAGCAGATGTTATTGGTCACATGGTTAGCAGATGTTATTGCGAGTGTAGAGAAATGCTTGTATGGTGACAGTCATGGTAAACACATTCATACAAAGCATGAAGCAACAGTAGTACCCCAGTCATCAGTACTTTTAATAAAAAAAACAAATATTGTCAGTTTTATAACTGAAAATCTAAATTTATTTGTGTTAAACTAACAGTGAAATATGACTCAGACTCATCCTCTGGCTTCAAAGCACAAGTCCAAACTCTGGCAGTGTGGTAGTTCAATGTACCGGTAATTGAGTGGTAAGAAACAGGAAAAAAACACCACTCAATTAAAACCAATAGCAGAGCGCTTTCGACACACCCCCTCCTTTCCACATGCCCACTGCTTTACTTTAGACACACATACGGTACTCACACATACTTACACATACTTACACATACTCACACATACTCCAGCCGCCATATTAAACTTCTCCTCTGCTGGCAGAAATCACTGTGAGTTAACGGTGGGCTTATTATTATTTGTGTTGTGTATCTATGCAACAGAAGGAGCGTGCTCTGTACCTCAAGAAGATACAGGGTTGGATTGTGTCCTGTGTGGATCTTTGAAGCATGGCGCCAATCAAGAGTGTTATCTCTGGGGTGGCGCTAGAAGTAAATTAAAAGGATTTGCAGTACGTGATGAATTGGATCAAGTGGATGGTGCACACCGACTGACCTGCATGGTTTTATGATTTTTTTTCTGAAGAGTCTTTCCCTTCTCACGTATATTTGGGTTTAATGAGATACCCTGTGAGAGCCTTCGTCCGCAAACCCATGCAGTTTGACAAATGCAAATGATTTGATCATGTGTCAAGTATATGTAGACGGGAGGAGTATCGTATGCCAGCTGAGCCTAAATGCTGCAATTGTGGTGGTGAACATGAACCTGAATTTCTGAAGTCTCCTTATAGGGTGAAGGAGACAGAGGTGTTGAGAATAAGAGATGTTCAGCGTGTCTCCTATCAGGAGGTGTTGAGAATAAGGGCTGTCCAGCGTGTCTCCTATCAGGAGGTGTTGAGAATAAGGGCTGTCCAGCATGTCTCCTATCAGGAGGTGTTGAATAAGGGCTGTCCAGTGTGTCTCCTATCAGGAGGTGTTGAGAATAAGGGCTGTCCAGCGTGTCTCCTATCAGGAGGTGGTGAGAATAAGGGCTGTCCAGTGTGTCTCCTATCAGGAGGTGTTGAGAATAAGGGCTGTCCAGTGTGTCTCCTATCAGGAGGTGTTGAGAATAAGGGCTGTCCAGCGTGTCTCCAATCAGGAGGTGTTGAGAATAAGGGCTGTCCAGTGTGTCTCCTATCAGGAGGTGTTGAGAATAAGGGCTGTCCAGCGTGTCTCCAATCAGGAGGTGTTGAGAATAAGGGCTGTCCAGCGTGTCTCCTATCAGGAGGTGTTGAATAAGGGCTGTCCAGTGTGTCTCCTATCAGGAGGTGTTGAGAATAAGGGCTGTCCAGTGTGTCTCCTATCAGGAGGTGTTGAGAATAAGGGCTGTCCAGCGTGTCTCCTATCAGGAGGTGTTGAGAATAAGGGCTGTGCAGTGTGTCTCCTATCAGGAGGTGTTGAGAATAAGGGCTGTCCAGCGTGTCTCCTATCAGGAGGTGTTGAGAATAAGGGCTGTCCAGCATGTCTCCTATCAGGAGGTGTTGAGAATAAGGGCTGTCCAGCGTGTCTCCTATCAGGAGGTGTTGAGAATAAGGGCTGTCCAGCGTGTCTCCTATCAGGAGGTGTTGAATAAGAGCTGTCCAGCGTGTCTCCTATCAGGAGGTGTTGAGAATAAGGGCTGTCCAGCATGTCTCCTATCAGGAGGTGTTGAGAATAAGGGCTGTCCAGCATGTCTCCTATCAGGAGGTGTTGAGAATAAGGGCTGTCCAGCGTGTCTCCTATCAGGAGGTGTTGAGAATAAGGGCTGTCCAGCGTGTCTCCTATCAGGAGGTGGTGAGAATAAGGGCTGTCCAGCATGTCTCCTATCAGGAGGTGTTGAGAATAAGGGCTGTCCAGCATGTCTCCTATCAGGAGGTGTTGAGAATAAGGGCTGTCCAGCGTGTCTCCTATCAGGAGGTGTTGAGAATAAGGGCTGTCCAGTGTGTCTCCTATCAGGAGGTGTTGAGAATAAGGGCTGTCCAGCGTGTCTCCTATCAGGAGGTGTTGAGAATAAGGGCTGTCCAGCGTGTCTCCTATCAGGAGGTGTTGAGAATAAGGGCTGTCCAGCATGTCTCCTATCAGGAGGTGTTGAGAATAAGGGCTGTCCAGCGTGTCTCCTATCAGGAGGTGGTGAGAATAAGGGCTGTCCAGCGTGTCTCCTATCAGGAGGTGTTGAGAATAAGGGCTGTCCAGCGTGTCTCCTATCAGGAGGTGTTGAGAATAAGGGCTGTCCAGTGTGTCTCCTATCAGGAGGTGTTGAGAATAAGGGCTGTCCAGCATGTCTCCTATCAGGAGGTGTTGAGAATAAGGGCTGTCCAGTGTGTCTCCTATCAGGAGGTGTTGAGAATAAGGGCTGTCCAGCGTGTCTCCTATCAGGAGGTGTTGAGAATAAGGGCTGTCCAGTGTGTCTCCTATCAGGAGGTGTTGAGAATAAGGGCTGTCCAGCATGTCTCCTATCAGGAGGTGTTGAGAATAAGGGCTGTCCAGCGTGTCTCCTATCAGGAGGTGTTGAGAATAAGGGCTGTCCAGCGTGTCTCCTATCAGGAGGTGTTGAGAATAAGGGCTGTCCAGCGTGTCTCCTATCAGGAGGTGTTGAGAATAAGGGCTGTCCAGCGTGTCTCCTATCAGGAGGTGGTGAGAATAAGGGAAGAAAGGAGTAAAGTTGAAGAACAAATGGTAGTAGCAGCAGAGACACCAGATAATGTTCTGTGTCAACAGAGGGATCCTGACATGTTGCATGTTAAGACGGTGAACTTTGTGGCGTTTATTGCTACACAGTCGACCTTCTTAACATGCACAGCGCAAACAGAGAGGAAATCTGGAAAAATAGGCACCGTTTTTGGGACATTACAAGGAATCCTGTTGATGAATGCTCCATCTTCACAGGCACTTGAGTCTGTTTAGGGATGTGATTTGAACCGTGGAGTGGGAAGGAGTGGGATGGTTTTTATATTTTTTGTATAATGTCGGGACCCCCCCTGCATTTGCCCTCTCTCACATTTGTTGGACTGTATGTTGGACTAGCTAGCCTCCATAGTTAGCAAGCTAGAAGATAGCTAGCTGTGCCAGGTAAATGTTCCTTCAACAATGCTTGGCTACACACGTCGAAGTACAGTATGAGTTGTAGTTGGCTAAAGTTTAAAATGTTTTTTAATTAAAAACAGGACGTGCAAAATGCAAGATGTGCAGCAAAGATTTCAACGTTTGGAACATGGGGGAGGCAGAGCTAACTTCCCACAAAAAAAATACCTCAGTGCTGTTGAACGTGACGACAACCTCTACCTTCATCACTAGCTTCTTCAACCCGGAGTCAGCCGCCGTGCCAACCACCTCCTCTGCTACCAAGCAAACATTGATTGTGGTAAACAAGAATGAAATGCTAGATGCTGGAGTATCGTGGGCTCTGAAAGTGGCGAACTCACACTATTCTTATAAGTCATGTGTAGACACGAGCCTCGTTTTCCCAACCATGTTCCCGGACAGCCAAATTGCATGGAGATTTGCATGCGGTGAAATAATATGTGCATATCTCAGTACATTTGGGCTCGCACCTTACTTCATTCAAGTCCCTCACAGTCAGAGAGTTGTCCAGGCAACGGACATATGTAATGCTGTTTGACAAGAGCCTGAACCACCAGTTGTAATCAATGCAGATGGGCATGCATGTGAGAAAGGGAGAGAGAGGGGAGAGAGAGTGAGTGTGTTAGAGAGAGAGAGTGTGTTAGAGAGTGTGTGAGAGAGTGAGTGTGTTAGAGAGAGTGTGTGTGTTAGAGAGAGAGAGAGTGTAACCATAAACATGGTAAGCAGATGTTAACGCGAGTGTAGCGAAATGCTTGTGCTTCTAGTTCCGTCACTGTAGTAATATCTAACAAGTAATCTAACAATTACCCAACAACTACCTAATACATACAAATCTTAAGGGGTGAATGAGAATATGTACAGTCGTGGCCAAAAGTTGAGAATGACACAAATATTAATTTTAACAAAGTTTGCTGCCTCAGTGTCTTTAGATATTTTTGTCAGATGTTACTATGGAATACTGAAGTATAATTACAAGCATTTCATAAGTGTCAATGGCTTTTATTGACAATTACATGAAGTTGATGCAAAGAGTCAATATTTGTAGTGTTGACCCTTCTTTTTCAAGACCTCTGCAATCCGCCCTGGCATGCTGTCAATTAACTTCTGGGCCACATCCTGACTGATGGCAGCCCACTCTTGCATAATCAATGCTTGGAGTTTGTCAGAATGTGTGGGTTTTTGTTTGTCCCCCTGCCTCTTGAGGATTGACCACAAGTTCTCAATGGGATTAAGGTCTGGGGAGTTTCCTGGCCATGGACCCAAAATATTGAAGTTTTGTTTCCCGAGCCACTTATCACTTTTGCCTTATGGCAAGGTGTTCCATCATAATGGAAAAGGCATTGTTCGTCACCAAACTGTTCCTGAATGGTTGGGAGAAGTTGCTCTCGGAAGATGTGTTGGTACCATTCTTTAGTCATGGCTGTGTTCTTAGGCAAAATTGTGAGTGAGCCCAGTCCCTTGGCTGAGAAGCAACCCCACACATAAATGGTCTCAGGATGCTTTGCTGTTGGCATGACACAGGACTGATGGTAGCACTCACCTTGTCTTCTCCGGACAAGCTTTTTTCCGGATGCCCCAAGCAATCGGAAAGGGGATTCATCAGAGAAAATGACTTTACCCCCTCTCCTTGAAGTTCTTGATGATCCGATAAATGGTTGATTTAGGTGCAATCTTACTGGAAGCAATATCCTTGCCTGTAAACCCCTTTTGTTCAAAGCAATGATGACAGCACGTGTTTCCTTGCAGGTACAGTGGGGCAAAAAAGTATTTAGTCAGCCACCAATTGTGCAAGTTCTCCCACGTAAAAAGATGAGAGAGGCCTGTAATTTTCATCATAGGTACACTTCAACTATGACAGACAAAATGAGAGAAAAAAACTTTTTTTAATGAATTTATTTGCAAATTATGGTGGAAAATAAGTATTTGGTCAATAACAAAAGTTTATCTCAATACTTTGTTATATACCCTTTGTTGGCAATGACAGAGGTGAAACATTTTCTGTAAGTCTTCGAAAGGTTTTCACACACTGTTGCTGGTATTTTGGCCCATTCCTCCATGCAGATCACCTCTAGAGCAGTGATGTTTTGGGGCTGTTGCTGGGCAACACGGACTTTCAACTCCCTCCAAAGATTTTCTATGGGGTTGAAATCTGGAGACTGGCTAGGCCACTCCAGGACATTGAAATGCTTCTTACGAAGCCCGGGCAGTGTGTTTGGGATCTGTCGGTGTCATGGAGGGCATGTAGTTTGCCCCTAGTGATGCGTTGTGCAGACGGCACCACCCTCTGGAGAGCCTTGCAGTTGAGGCCGGTGCAGTTGTTGTACCAGGCTGTGATACAGCCTGACAGGATTCTCTCAATTGTGCAACTGTAAAAGTTTGTTAGGGTTTTAGGTGACAAGCCAAATCTCTTTAGCCTCCTGAGGTTGAAGCACCACACTGTCTGTGTGGGTGGACCATTTCAGTTTGCCTGTGATGTGTATGCTTAAAACTTTCCACCTTCTCCACTGCTGTCCCTTCGATTTGGATGGGTGGTGCTCCCTCTGCTGTTTCCTGAAGTCCACGATCATCTCCTTTGTTGACGTTGAGTGAGAGGTTATTTTCCTGACACCACACTACATGTGCCCTCACCTCCTCCCTGTCGACTGTCTGGTCATTGTTGTTAATCAGGCCTACTACTGTTGTGTCGTCTGCAAACTTGATGATTGAGTTGGAGGCGTGCATGGCCACGCAGTCGTGGGTGAACAGGGAGTACAGGAGGGGGCTGAGCACGCACCCTTGTGGGGCCCCAGTGTTGAGGGTCAGCAAAGTGGAGATGTTGTTTCCTACCTTCACCACATGGGGGAGGCCCGTCAGAAAGTCCAGGATCCAATTGCACAGGGGTTGAGACGCAGGGCCTCCAGCTCGATGATGAGCTTGGAGGGTACTATGGTGTTGAATGCTGAGCTGTAGTCAATGAACAGCATTCTTACGAAGGTATTCCTCTTGTTCAGATGGGATAGGGCAGTGTGCAGTGTGATTGCGATTGCATCGTCTGTGGATCTGTTGGGGTGGTATGCGAATTGGAGTGGGTCTAGGAAGATGGTGTTGATGGTTTCATGACCAGCCTTTCGAAGCACTTCATCATTACAGATGTGAGTGCTACAGGGCGATAGTCATTTATTTATGTTACATTGGAGCTCTTGGGAACAGCTTCTTTGTGGAACAATCTTCAAAATGTTCTTCAATGTGATGTTCTGGTGCTTCTTGGGTAATTCAGACAGCTGATTGAGGACCTTATTACTGATGAATGTGATGTTCTGGTGCCTCTAGGGTAATTCAGACAGCTGATTGAGGACCTTATTACTGATGAATGTGATGTTCTGGTGCTTCTTGGGTAATTCAGACAGCTGATAGAGGACCTTATTACTGATGAATATGATGTCCGTCAGTCTTCACACACAATATCTGACAGCTCTGGCCCGATTTTAACTGAACTTCGATGAATGATGCGTCTTGCCCATAGAGAATGATAGAGGCTGCTAGTCGCCAAAATTCTGTTTTAACATGTTGTCAGCTGGGTTGGACTCTTTCAACTTTTTTGGCTGATCCTTCTTGACGACCCTCTTTGGAGTACTGTCCAACCGGATCATCAGGAGGGATCAGCCAATCTTGAAGAAGAAAATTGACAACTTCAAGATGGCGATTTCATCAATGGTGCTGCCCATGCGTTCAGACGCCATAATAGGAACTATATAGGAATCTTTTCTCTATCATTCTCTATGGACTTGCCATAGAGATCCGGGCTCGGCCTTTACAAAATGATACCGATTGGCCAGATGGTGGCGCTTTAACAAGCGATTGAAAATGCACATTTTAAAAGGTCACACCCCGTTTGGGTAAAAGTTCGTCCTTCGTCCACTCTCCTCCTTCCTTTCTCCTCCGTAAACCGTTATGTGGTCAAATGATCTAGGAGTGTGTCAATTTGTTAGTTGGCGAACGGAGTAGGGACCTCCCCTCAATAGCCTCCTTTTGGAGAGCAAGCACAAGTGTATCCTACGACGGAAGAGTTTTGATATCTGCCACACCCCCTTTGAATCAGCTGTTGTATTGTCGGAGCAGAAAACCATGCATACGTTTAGAAACAATATGGTACTTATCATTTTATCTATAAATGTCTTGCACAACTAACATTTGTTTTGAGCACTTTACACTTATTTTAGGATCCACCCCAGTAAACATAATTTGCCTAATGATGCGCGAGTGGAGAAGGACCATCTAATTTCAAGCAAGCGCATTTCCATACACATTCACTTTCCTCGCCTACTCTCCTCGATTAACTTGGACCTTTTTCAAAAGGAGGCGAGAGAGGACGCAGAAGGTGAGCAAATCTAATAGAGAAAAGGCCTTAAAGTCATGAAATTCGGAACATAGGTCCTTCTCCTCACAAGGAACACATTTGACCCAAAAGGTATGGGGATGATAGATTTTCCGCCATTTTACATTTTGTGTGAAACGCTGCACAAAACTTGATATGTGGCATCTATGGCCAAAAGTCTCAAGCAATATTTTCCAGATTATTACCTAAAACAGCATGGCCGCTATTGACCAATATACATTAATGTCGGTGTGGTCTGGCACATAAATAAGTCACGGATATTCGTATTGTAACAAAAGTTGGTACACATGTTGCAAACACTGTTCAGACTCAACATATGCAACATTCATTTTCGACCACACGGTGGCGCTATAACGGGCACGTTTTGTTACTATCAGTATAGCGTGCCACAGTATCATAATACCCATAAATGTCATAATACCCATAAAACCTAGCAGTCAAACAATCATTTTTCCACCATTCATTATAGAAACACTTAAAATAAAGGCTGTGTTTCATGTCCCTGGCGTGACATTTTGCTAACCATGTAAATCTCTCTAGGACAAGGTAACTTTTTATCGCCTGTATTTACCCCCATAAATGAAATAATATTTAGCTGCTAATGTGTCTATCATAAAGAACTTCAAATGCCATGATGAACTGCACGAGACTGCCGAATCAAGGCAAAGGAAAAAAATCTCTGGATTAACTATTTAATGTTAGTTAAATGTAGTAATGAATAAATTGTCTACATTTCTTTCAATGGACAATTCTGTGAACTGTCTTGTGCAAATTTTAAATTGACACAATACCTGCTAGCAAAGGTGTCAGATGGAGATGACGTGCAGGAAGGAGCTTGCAGGGATTTGTAGTTTTGCATGATGTCTACTTTGATGCCAATTAGCATTTTCAAATCTGAGAGTAAATAAAGCCGACTATATTGATCAAAGCCACCTTGTCTGAGAGAGATTTACATGGTTATCAAAATGTCATGCCAGGGTAAACGTACACAAAACAGACCTTATTTGAAGTGTTTAAAAAAAAGAATAGTGGAAAAATGATTGGAACCTTTTCCCTGTTTGACCACTAGGATATTATGACACCTCCACTGTGGGGCTCTATAGTCTAGTTTGAATTTTTTCAGTAATTGGCCCAAGGTGGAGGGGAGACATGTTTACTGTTGCCTTGTTGTAGGTGTTTATATTGTAAGTACTGAACATGGAATAATATAGATATTATAGATATTGACTGCCAAAATGCTGTTATTAATATAAATGACCAGATATGCAAAATGTAATGTATAACGATACCCAACTACATTGAAAATAGTAAGTTGACAGAAAAATCTACTGACAGCAATTATATCATAAATATCAGGGGCCTGATTTGATCATAAATTGTGCATACCGATACATTGAAATCAAAAAGTGTTGTGATTTATATGCCTGGGACTTCATGTGAAACGTATTATTCACGTTGGATTTTGCATGAAAATATAAAAAAAAATAAACATACAGTATTTTTAAAGAACTGAGTTACGAATTAAATGACACATTTCTAGAAATTAGTTCCCAGATAAATGTAAATGCACTGCTGCCCTGAACAAATAAATGGAAAAATGAATGCTAACATGATAAAAAATAAATAAAATAAATTCATGCTGCCAGGTAACTTTCCCCATCTCTCAGAACTGCAGATTTTCCTGCTGGGATCTAGATTAGCTGGGAAGAGTTCAGCAGGAAACACCATCCTCGGCAGAGATGAGTTTGACCTGAGGAGAGCTGCTCAGTGTGTGAAGAGACGGAGAGACGTTGCAGGGAGGCAGGTCACTGTGGTCGACACTCCAGGCTGGTGGGGAAATTACCCTGTAGTGTCCACTCCTGAGCTGGTTAAACAGGAGATTGTGCTCAGTGTGTCAGTGTCCCCCATGACCACACACTCTCCTCCCGGTCATACGGGGGGGATGATTAATTCACAGAGGAACACAGAGAAGCAGTAGAGGACCACCTGGAGCTTCTCGGTGAGAGAGTCTGGAGTCACACTATAGCGCCTTTCACATATGGGAAAAGACTGGGACAAACGACCATTGAGCAGCATATTCAGAGAGAAGGGAAGGCCCTTCAGGGGCTTGTTGAGAAATGTGATAACAGGTATCATGTCCTTAACACTAAGAACAGGGGAGATGTCACAGCGCTGCTGGAGAAGATAGAGAAGATGGTGACAGTAAACAGAGGCCTTTATAAGCTAAAGAGAGGGATAGTAGAAAAGATTGAAGACAGAAGGAAAGCAGAGGATGAGGGAGTGAAACGAAGACTGATGACGGTGCAGCAACAGAGAGAGATCATTGTGATACTAATGGGGATGTTTATCTGAAATTAATGACATTTGTCAATTTTTGCACATTTTATAGTTATTTAGCTGAAAAACTTACCTATTTTGCTCTGTGTCACAATATACTATAATTTCTGTCACAGAGCTAAGGCATATGCCTTACAACATACTGTATGTCTCATGTACATGGCAACAGTCAATGGAATATCAATTTAGCAGTTTATTCCGAACAACGGCCATTTCATTCCTATAGTCATGTATGTCATCACCTAAAAAAGTCTGTGTTCTATCTCTCTGCCAGGTGACTCCGTCCATCTCTCAGTGCTGAGGATTGTGCTGCTCGGGGCTAGATTATCTGGGAAGAGTTCAGCAGGTAACACCATCCTGGGCAGAAAGGAGTGCCTGAGGGTAGCTGCTCGGTGCTCAAAAGTAGCACCGAGCAGTGGTCGACACTCCAGGCTGGTGGGGAAATCTCCACATAGAGTTCACTCCTAGAATGGTTCAACAGGAGATTATGCACAGTGTGGGTCAGTGTGTCCCAGGACCCCACACTCTCCTCCTGGTCATACGGGGGGGATGTTTAATTCACTGAGAAAGAAAGAAAGAAAGACAATAGAGGAACACCTGGAGCTTCTCAGTGAGACAGTCTGGAGTCACACTATAGTGCTGTTCACCTATGGGACTGTCTGGGAAACACAGCCATTGAACAGCACATTGAAAGTGAGGGGAAGGCCCTCCAGTGGCTTGTTGAGAAATGTAGAAACGGGCATCATGTTCTAAACAATGTCAACGAGGATGATAGCACTCAGGTCACAGAGCTGCTGGAGATGATAGAAGAGATGGTGGCAGGAAACAGTGGAGATGTGTTTCCTGATCAGATCAAACAATCTGCACCAATCAGGAAAGCTGACAGTATGACGTGGCTTCCTCCAAACAGTAAGAATAATTCTGACTAAGATGTACAGGGGTCTATGCAGAGTATATTTCTGCGAATCTGACATTTGATAAAAACATGTAGAATCTATCCAAAATTCAAATAACACAATTTTTCCAGCATGAACATTGTCATTTTGTTTACTTTATAACCATTGTGATTAGGTTGATCAACACCGGTTCTAATTAATGTTCTTGTTTTATTCCACAGTGAGTGGAGATGACAGATCAGAGAACAGAGATCAGAGAACTCAGAGAACCTCTGCATATGGCTCCCTGAGCTCCATAGCTGAATCCGAGATAAGCTCAGGATCCACTGGAGGAAATGGATGACTGATGATGCTGACAACCAGAGAACTATCAGTGGCTTCTTCCTAACAGTAAGCTATAAGCTGGTAACTTAAATTATATTATCTTACTCTGACTTCCGGTGTCCAACTCCCCATCTTGTTGTGTTGTTCCACAGTGAATGAAGATGACAGATCTCGTAGACAGTCTCTGGGAAGCTGTCAAAATAATTCTATGAGTTTCATAACTGAGACTGAGACCAGCTCAATATCCAGAGGAAAATACAGGGGTCTGGAACAATCTGCATCAATCAGGAAAGCTGACAGTATGAAGTGGCTTCCGCCAAACAGTAAGAAGTATTCTGACTAGAATGTAGTACAGGGGTCCATGCAGAGGATAGTTCTGGTAATCTGACATTTTCTTAACATTTATACAATCTATCCAAAATGTATTGAGCAAGAAAATGATATTTTTTATGTTTAGTTTATAACCATTGTGATTAGGTTGATCAACATTGGTTCTCATTTTGCTTAATTTGGCTAAATATCTCCCTATTGGATTTCTAGAAAAACATTCCTTTGTCTGATCTTCCCCATTTTAATTTTGCTCCACTTTCTGGTCTGCTTCCTGTCTTTCAGTTTGGTGTAGGTTTTTCTTTTGATTGCCTCTTCTGCAAATTTAGTGGGTGCTCATGGTGGGTGTCTTAGGTTCCAGTTGTTGTTGCTAGTCAACTTTCAGTGGACACCCCCATGAGTCTTTCAGAACCCCTCCTAAAATAGTGGTGGAAAAGTACCCAATGGTCATACTTAAGTAAAAGTAAAGATACCTTAATAGAAAATGACTCAAGTGAAAGTCACTCAGTAAAATACTACTTCAGTAAAAGTCTAAAAATATTTGGTTTTAAATATACTTAAGTATCAAAAGTAAAAGTACAAATAATTTAAAATTCCTTCGTATTTTTACTTAGGTACTTAACACCACTGCTAAAATCCCACTTGTTTCATTTTGGCTGTGGTCGGTGACTTTTTGGTAGTTCCCCCTTCTGTTTGAGTGACATTATTTGGTTTTCTTGCTGGGAAAAAGCCACTACAAAATCTAGCTGATAGGGGCAAATGTGCAAGATATTTTACATTATTTTTAAGATAAAATATTAACTTAACAAAGGCGGAGTGGTAGGACCTGTGTTTTTAGATTTGCAAAAAGTATTTTATACTGTAAATCAGTGTTCTTCTTTCAAAACATTCAAAGTTTAATTTCTCTCCCAATGCCTTAACATGTATGGATTCATATTTATCTGACAGAATTCAGTGTGTTAGAATCAATTGGAAAGACTCATTTTCTGGCAACTGTACAACCAGAAATGTCTAAACTTTCAAGGATTTTAGGTCCATGTAAAATATATAAAATAATATGTTTTAAATAAAAAAAATAGAATTACAACGCTGAAAAACATGATCAGGGTTTTATTTATTTTACTATGACTTTGTTTTGGGGCCGAACTGGTGGCAGTTATGAAAAAAACAAACACTGCAGAGTTCATTGAAAATGTCATGGTTGATTTGCTTTTTTCATTAGGAAGGGTATTTCCTCTTGAACCATATGGTCTATCCACTACAAACCCATGGACAACATGTAAAGATTAAGACCATTTTTTAAATGTATTTTTTAACCCCCTTTTTCGTGGTATCCAATTGTTAGTAGTTACTGTCTTGTCTCATCGCTACAACTCCCGTACAGGCTCGGGAGAGCCAAGGTCGAGAGTCATGCGTCCTCCGAAACACAACCCAACCAAGCCGCACTGCTTCTTAACACAGCGCGCATCCAACCCGGAAGCCAGCCGCACCAATGTGTCGGAGGAAACACCGTACACCTAGCGACCTGGTCAGCGTGCACTGCGCCCGGCCCGCCACAGGAGTCGCTAGTGCGCGATGAGACAAGGATATCCCTGCCGGCCAAACCCTCCCTAACCCAGACGACACGTTGCCCCATGGACCTCCCGGTCACGGCCGGCTTCGACAGAGCCTGGGCTCAAACCCAGAGTCTCTGGTGGCACAGCTAGCACTGCCCTAGACCACTGCGCCACCCAGGAGGCCCGATTAAGACAAATTTTAAATGATTTAAAAAAAAAAAAAAATGTATTCAAGTATAAATTACCTGTTTAATTACATAAATTACTGGTCGTTTTGCAACCCTAGCCTTGAGCAGTCATGTCTGTGGGTATTAATGTTACACACAGAAAGTGAAAAAACTGTTTAAGTAAATTAAGGAAATAACCACTTCACTGAGCTGTCTGTCTAAACTACTGGCACACATCTCGGACACCCATGCATACCCCACAAGACATGCCACGAGGTCTCTTCACAGTCCAAGTCCAGGACAGACTTTTAGAGCCATGACTACATGGAACTCTATTCCACATCAATAGATGTAAAGCAGTAAAATTAGATTTTAAAAACAGATTAAAAAACACCTTATGGAACAGCTGGGTCTGTGAAGCAACACAAACATTGGCACAAACACATACGATAACATACGCACTATACATGCACATGGATTTAGTGGTGGAAATATGTGGTGAAGGGGCCTGAGAGCACACAGTGTGTTGTGAAAATTATGACTGTATTGTAAAGGTTTTAAAATGGTATAAACTGCATTCATTTTGCTGGACCCCAGGAAGAGTAGCTGCTGCTTTGGCAGTTGGTTTTGATTAGTTCTTGTCTTTTTTTAAACCATTTTAAAACCCATCTAGGTACTGATTGATGGTTTAATTTGTCTGTCCCTAATACATAAACTGAAGATGCAGAGCTCTGACTTAATGTATGTTACTATTAAAAAATGTATTATTATTAAAATAATAATAATCATATTTAACCTTTATTTAACTAGGCAAGTCAGTTAAGAACAAATTCTTATTTACAATGACGGCCTAGGAACAGTGGGTTTAACTGCCTTGTTCAGGGGCAGAAAGACAGATTTTTTTTTACCTTGTCAGCTCAGTGATTCGATTAACACCCTTTTGGTTACTGACCCAATGCTCTAACCACTAAGCTACCTGCCGCCCCAATTGAAGTGTTTATAGTGATCAATCTGCCATTTTCATACCGTATGCAGGATGTAAGTATATAGGGTTACGAACCTGTGTTTGTTAGATTAATTTACCTCAATATAAAAGGTGTAGTACTGACACTTTTCCTAGTTTAGGCCCCACATTTCATGAGCATATCTAGTATGCTACGACAGTTCAGGGCAAGCACCTTTTTCAGTTCAATATTTACATTCTATCAGAAGATAAAGTGAACAGAATTAACAAAACAAGTATAAATGCATCAAATTAATTTACAAAAATAACCTTAGGTATACTGGCGGTAATATCCTTATATACATCCCAGACCTGGGTTCAAATACTACTTGAAATCATTTCAAATACTTGAGCCGTCCTTTATTGAGCTTTCCTGTTGTAATGGAACCAATAGAAAAGTCCCAAAAGTGCAAACACAGTATTTGATCAAAGGTCTGACTTCCCTTGACTAGGTGACTATGAGATCTGATGTGTGAACACCCTCTCCTCCGGTTCCTTCTGGGCACTGTGGACCACCCGGCACCTGAACTCTGAGCCGTAGTCCTCCGAGGTGGGGCTCAGTTTGAGGAAGCTCCACATAGAGTAGAGGCCATTGATGTTGAGGCTGGGTGGGGAGTTGAAGAACTGGCTGTTGGGGACCGTCTGTCCGTCCTTAAACCATGTGACAGACACTTGTTCAGGACAGAAGTCTTTGACACAGAGGTTGAGCGTGCACTCCTCATCCGGCAGAGGGAGTAGTGGCTCACACTTGATGAACATCACACTTGGAGGAGTACCTGGTGAAGAAGACACATGGGTCCTATTCATTACAGTAGGCATCAAATGGAATAAATTGCCTGAAACAGGGAGGGAGTACTTGAACTTGTCTGAAAATAAATGATCATTTTCAGTTGCAAAAATAGTTTTGCTATGATAAGCCCAAATTAACATAACTGCTGACACACATCACGTTTGCGCAAAAAAGTTATCAGAAGACACTATCAACTTATCAGAGGAAGACTATCTTGAATAACAGCTCCATCAGTTATATCTGTTGATGCCTTCTGAGCAAAATTAGGACAACCAACAAATAGGATTCAATTTCCAGGATGTAAACTTGCCCTCTAACTCATATTTCATCTACACATTATGACAATTACCACCATATAGCCTAGCTTTGATTGTCTGAATACATTTGTGAGATAAATGTAGAAACGTAACTAAAATAGAGTTAGAGGCCCCACCCAGTTTGAAAAAAAAGTTTGTGACCCCTGTGCTAAAAAGAACAGCATGTCTTTGATTAGTTACCTTGTGTGTTAATATGATAGAGAACGTCTTTGTATCCTGGCCCGGGGAAACTGGAGTGATACAAGCGGCATGTGTAGACCGCCTTCTCGTCTTCCTGAGCTATTGTCAGTTCGATCTTACTCCACATGCTGTACATCCGCTCGTGGTCAGAGAACGGTCCATAGTTAGTGGCTGTCCTCACCTGCTCCCCGTCATTTCTCGACCACTCGAGATGGAGGTCGTCCGGGTAGAACCTCTCGACCCGACAGCAGAGCACCAGCAACCTCTTCACCTCTGGGATCTGAGGCATGCTGGAGATGTGAAAGAGCGATGGAGTCACTGGGGGAAATGAAAAGGGAACAGTGTGTTAAGTCAAAAGTGGTACATTTCTATATATTGGTACAGATTCAGTTGGATGGACTTTTTTGGTTGTGTTTTATGAATGACAGTGTATATAAAATATTATATATAATGTTAATATGTCCACTTATTTGTATTGCTCTCAAGAACACAGAACAGTTCAGCATGACGTACTGGTTACATTACGTTATTACATTATTATAGTTATTCCATGACATTATTACATTACCTTTTACACTCACAGTGGTCTCTCTGGTGATCCTCCTGCCTCTGTACAGCACAACACACAGGTACTTAGCCTGGTCCTCCCTAACTGACAGACAGACGGACAGGGTGGACACGTGATGCGTGCTCTCAGAGTGGATGTTAGCCTGGTCACTCAGGTCCTTGTGGCTCAACAGTGCCTTTGATTGGCTATTGGAATCTGCGTTACAGTCGCTATTGGCTGTTATCTTGTACCATTTCACTTTGAGCTCTCTCAGTCGTACTCTTTTAATGGTGCATTTTAAGTTGGTCGGCTTCATAGCATAAACGATGGTGGGTTTGATGATGTCAGAGATGCTGGGAGGAACTGAGGAAAAATACACAAATATTATGACAATGATCATGCAACGTCGGTAGTCACCGTGCTACGTCGGTAGTCACCATGCTACATCAGTATTCACCATGCTGTCAGGAGTCACCATGCTACATCAGTATTGACCATGCTACATCAGTATTGACCATGCTGTCAGGAGTCACCATGCTACATCAGTATTCACCATGCTGTCAGGAGTCACCATGCTACGTCAGTATTCACCATGCTGTCAGGAGTCACCATGCTGTCAGGAGTCACCATGCTACGTCAGTATTCACCATGCTGTCAGGAGTCACCATGCTACATCAGTATTCACCATGCTGTCAGGAGTCACCATGCTACGTCAGTATTCACCATGCTGTCAGGAGTCACCATGCTGTCAGGAGTCACCATGCTACATCAGTATTGACCATGCTGTCAGGAGTCACCATAACAGCCATGCTACATCAGTATTCACCATGCTGTCAGGAGTCACCATGCTACATCAGTATTGACCATGCTGTCAGGAGTCACCATGCTACATCAGTATTCACCATCCTACATCAGTAGTCACCATGCTACATCAGTATTCACCATGCTGTCAGGAGTCACCATGCTTTGTCAGTATTCACCATGCTGTCAGGAGTCACCATGCTACGTCAGTATTCACCATGCTGTCAGGAGTCACCATGCTACGTCAGTATTCACCATGCTGTCAGGAGTCACCATGCTACATCAGTATTCACCATGCTGTCAGGAGTCACCATGCTTTGTCAGTATTCACCATGCTGTCAGGAGTCACCATGCTACGTCAGTATTCACCATGCTGTCAGGAGTCACCATGCTGTCAGGAGTCACCATGCTACGTCAGTATTCACCATGCTGTCAGGAGTCACCATGCTGTCAGGAGTCACCATGCTACGTCAGTATTCACCATGCTTTCAGGAGTCACCATGCTACGTCAGTATTCACCATGCTGTCAGGAGTCACCATGCTACATCAGTATTCACCATGCTGTCAGGAGTCACCATGCTACATCAGTATTCACCATGCTGTCAGGAGTCACCATGCTACATCAGTATTCACCATGCTGTCAGGAGTCACCATGCTGTCAGGAGTCACCATGCTACATCAGTATTCACCATGCTGTCAGGAGTCACCATGCTACGTCAGTATTCACCATGCTGTCAGGAGTCACCATGCTACATCAGTATTCACCATGCTGTCAGGAGTCACCATGCTGTCAGGAGTCACCATGCTGTCAGGAGTCACCATGCTACATCAGTATTGACCATGCTGTCAGGAGTCACCATGCTACATCAGTATTGACCATGCTGTCAGGAGTCACCATGCTACATCAGTATTCACCATCCTACATCAGTAGTCACCATGCTACATCAGTAGTCACCATGCTACATCAGTAGAAACCATGCTACATCAGTAGTCACCATGCTACATCAGTAGTCACCATGCTACATCAGTATTCACCATGCTACATCAGTATTCACCATCCTACATCAGTATTCACCATGCTACATCAGTATTCACCATGCTGTCAGTAGTCACCATGCTACACCAGTATTCACCATGCTACATTAGTATTCACCATGCTGTCAGTAGTCACCATGCTACATTAGTATTCACCATGCTGTCAGTAGTCACCATGCGACTTCGGTATTCACCATTCTACAAGGTGTGCAGGCTTTTGTTCCAGCACAACAGAACACACCTGAATCTAATAATCACTTCTTGGATGTAAACGTACCTGTGTAAAAATACCTGTAGAAGACCATTGCACCACCGATGACAGAGAAGACCAGAAGAACACTAACAAGACTAGTAACTACCATCAGCGTTACAGCATTAAACCCTGGATCTGATGAGAGAGGGGTTAGAAGTACATGTTAAAATACACTAGAAATACACTGAAATGGACTTTCAGTCCATTGAAATACACTATGTGTATAGTAGTGTTCAGTTGAATCCTTATTAAAACACCCAATTGCATTTTTTTTAAAATTCTCATTGTATTTATCTGTATTTGTTTTTATGTCTTTTGTATGCTTAATGAAATATTTTCATTTATGCTCAGAGCCGCAAGCTACATTTCCCCATGGGGAAAATCCAGTATAATTTGTTATGAATCCCAATATAAAGCTGATAGAGTGGTGTGTTGGCTTCCCACCTTGCACGGTCAACAAGATGCTTTTGCTGTATTTTCCATCAGGGTAGGACCTATGTTCAATGTGACAGATGTACATGGCTCCTCCGCTCCCTACGGCTGAAGCCTGGACAGTAATGTGACTGCTGACACTGTAGGTGCCGTCTGGATTGGGCACAGCCATTCCTGTGCACACATCACGCGAGATGGCCCCGCGAGCCATGCTCCCACGGGCCACCCGGGAGCCATTTTGGATCAGCCAGGTCACGGCCAGATTCTCTGGGTAGAATCCCGTGATGTCACACATCAATGTCCGTTCCTCCCCCTCCATCACCATGGCGGTCTCTGGGAGGGACACTGAGGGTCTGGCTGTAGGGAAAAGATGGAGTAAAGAGTGTGAATTTATTTCTCTCACTGTGGCCTAGTTCACACACAATTAAATACATTGTACACACAGAGTGTGAAGTTGTGAACTAGGCCTGTGTGTGTAAGGTAAAGCCATGTCATTATGTAAATAATAAGATACATCCATTAGGATCTACTGGAGGCCTATTCTCAACAATTCCACTTACTTTCACAGCAATAACAAATACGATTATAGCATCAGTGGAGGATGGTGTCAGTAAAATTGGAGGACTGGAAATTGTAATGACTGGAACAGTAACAAACACATTCCATTCCACTCATTACTATGAGCCGGTCTCTTGTCAACAGCCTCCACTGCCTATCATTGCTTCATTTTCTGCTGGGCTAAAATGTTCTGGTGATAAAATGTACAAAAGGGGCAAACAGAATGTCAGACAGCACCTGATACTTCCAGCTGTGAGGAAACTTTGTATGTGTTGGGAGTGATGATCACTCTGCAGCGGTAGAGTCCCTCATCAGCCACGGTCATGTTGAACAAACGAAGGGATGCATTGCCCTGAAGCAACCCCGTTTGGTCGACTCGAGACCCTTCACGATGCACCTTGGCACTCTCGTTCTGGAACGTGTACACTAGGTGCTTTATGGTCTCTTTATCCACCATCATCCCCCACTCAACCGTGATTTTCTTCAGCGGTACATGTTCAGGCTTCTTGAAAGAGCAGTTTAAGGTAACATCCGTGCCAGCTAAGATGGCGATCTTCTTTGTAGACTGGGCCTTTGCACCTACAGTCCAAAACACAAACCAGTTTGGGTAATATCTTTTTATGCCAGTCATGAGAGTTTGGGGTTGAGTGCCTTGCTGCAGTATTTGAATATTAAAAATGATCACATGAGACTGCAGCATGTAACTGGCAGGTATTTTATGATATCACCCTGACTCACGAGCGTAGGATACAATATGTTTTTGGTCAATTTTCACAGATATGCTTATATTTTTTTTGCTGTCACCGTACCCAACCGGACACATTGGGAGCAGCGCCCCTGGTAGCACTTAGGGGTAAAGTGCCTTGCTCAAGGGGTAGGTAGTATACAGGGATATAAGAGCCAATAACCAGATCACTCCTTGCAGATTTCCCCACAGGCAGCTTGGGGGTTCGACCACTGCCCCATAATTAAAATTGACATTTTTTATTTTATGTATTTATTTAACTAGGCAAGTCAGTTAAGAACAAATTCTTATTTACTATCCCGGACGACGCTGGGCCAATTGTGCGCCGCCCTATGGGACTCCCAATCATGGCCGGATATGAAACAGCCTGTTACAGTCTGTTACATAAAAAACATGCATAGCAGAAACAGCTACTGTAAGATATCTTCCCATAAATGTAGTAATGCAACGTTAAAGATTAGACGTGAACAAATATTTAAGAACTTGTTTCGTAGCCAAGGCAAATACTATTGCTCTCTACTAGGACTGACTTTGACCTTTGTCCCACTACTCCTAAGAAACCTGTAGTTAGAATACAAAGACAATCAAAACACTGGTCAGTTTTTCCTCTTACCTTTACAATGCAAAATAATGAGCAGAATCGTAGTGACATTTTTAATATCCCAGCTACTATTCATTGGTAATCACTTTGTTTTTTTTACTGTGACAGGTGCATTGAGACTGGAGAGCAATTCTGAAAGTAAACTTTGACACAGATCTCAGTCAAGTGCGTTCCCATGCTCCAATTGAGTCACAGGAAAGCTCATAAGTTACCAAATATGGACTTCGTTACGTAACAGTGGATATTGTGATTGTGGGTGTCAGAAAGGCGCAATAGAAATAGTATTGAGAAATCATTGCCTGCATACTGTGTGGGGCTGACTGAGGAACCACATTCTAGATTCTCAGAATACTAAACTAAACTGAAAGAACACAAACCAATAAAGCGAGCAGTCTTTTATTTCAAAAACAAATATTTCTAGTAACATAAAATTGTGGCACTGACAGTCTCTATGCTTCTATACAAATATCAAATAGAACTTAACAAATCAGTGCCAAACAGGGCATGTCATTATAAATGCATATGCACAGATTATCTCGTAGGTTCCCTTTAACCTACCATCGACCTTTCTATTCTCACCCGACCCACGGCCTCTTTCTCCCTCTCAACCGACCCACGGCCTCTTTCTCCCTCTCAACCGACCCACGGCCTCTTTCTCCCTCTCAACCGACCCACGGCCTCTTTCTCCCTCTCAACCGACCCACGGCCTCTTTCTCCCTCTCAGCCGACCCACGGCCTCTTTCTCCCCCTCAGCCGACCTCTTTCTCCCCCTCAACCGACCTCTTTCTCCCCCTCAACCGACCTCTTTCTCCCCCTCAACCGACCATCGACCTCTTTCTCCCCCTCAACCGACCATCGACCTCTTTCTCCCTCTCAACCTACCATCGACCTTTCTATTCTCACCCGACCCACGGCCTCTTTCTCCCTCTCAGCCGACCTCTTTCTCCCCCTCAACCGACCTCTTTCTCCCCCTCAACCGACCTCTTTCTCCCCCTCAACCGACCTCTTTCTCCCCCTCAACCGACCATCGACCTCTTTCTCCCCCTCAACCGACCATCGACCTCTTTCTCCCTCTCAACCGACCATCGACCTCTTTCGCCCTCTCAACCGAACTTCGTCAAGCTTTTTGATGACAGCGTGGGACTTCTTGGATGAGGCTGCGTAGGCCTTCAGCAGCTTCTCGAACAGAGCCTCAGTGTTGGGGTGGGTGCTGAGGAAAGCTTTCTCCAGCACGTACATATCCACTCCCTTGTCCTCGGGCAGCGCCGATATGTAGCTCAGGCCAAAGTCAATGAGGACCAGCTCCGTCTCTCCGCTCTCAGTGCCCGCCTTCAACAGCATGTTGGAAGTGGTCAAGTCTCCATGGACAACGTCCTCATCGTGCATTTTGGCCAGAATCTGACCCATCTTCTTAGCGAGCTGGTCCAGGCGTTCCTCTGGGATTTTCTGGGCAGAGGAGAGCGGGGTGGAGGCGATGTGGTCTCGTACGGTGATGGAGCCGACGATGTCTTCCAGGAAGATGCAGTGGGAGGTGTAGTCTACAAAGTAGACGACTGGTGCAGATATGCCTGAAGAGAGAGAGAGTGATATATTGGTGGGGATGAGAGAGAAGGGGGGGTATAATTAGACACTAATACAGATCAGGGATATACAGGCTTGTATCTTATCTGATATGTACACTACATGGCCAAAAGTATGTGGACACGTGCTCGACCATCTTCCTAAATCATGGGCATTAATATGGAGTTGGTCCCCCCTTTGTTGCTATAATAGCCTCCACTCTTCTGGGAAGGCTTTCTACTAGATGTTGGAACATTGCTGCGGGCAATTCCATTCAGCCACAAGAGCATTAGTGAGGTCAGGCATTGGTGTTGGGCGATTAGGCCTGGCTCAGAGTCGGTGTTCCAAGTCATCCCAAAGATGTTAAATGGGGTAGAGGTCAGGGCTCTATGCAGGCCAGTCAAGTTCTTCCACACCGAATACCAACAAACCATTTCTGTATGGACCTCGCATTGTGCATAGGGCCATTGTCATGCTAAAACAGGAAAGGGCCTTCCCAAACTGTTGCAAGCACAGAATATTCTAGAATGTCATTGTATGCTGTAGAGTTAAGATTCCCCCTCACTGGAACTTGGGGGCCTAGCTCGACCCATGAAAAACAGCCCCAGACCATTATTCCTTCTCCATCAAACTTTACAGTTGGCAATATGCATTCAAGCAGGTAGCGTTCTCCTGGCATCCACCAAACCCGGATTCGTCCGTCGGACTGTCAGATGGTCAAGCACGATTCACAACTCCAGAGAATGTGTTTCCACTGCTCCAGAGTCAAATGGCGGTGAGCTTTACACCACTCCATCCAACGCTTGGTATTGCACATGGTGATCTTAGGCTTGTGTGTGGCTGTTTGGCCATGGAAACCCATTTCATGAAGCTCCCGATGAACAGTTCTTGCGCTGACCTTTTCAGAGGCAGGTTGGAACTTGGTAGTGAAATCAAATCAAATTTTATTTGTCACATACACATGGTTAGCAGATAATGCGAGTGTAGCGAAATGCTAGTGAGCGTTGGAACAGAAGATGATTTTTACGCTCTACGCGCTTCAGCACTCGGCAGTCCCGTTCTGTGAGCTTGTGTGGCCTACCAGTTCGTGGCTGAGCAGTTGTCGCTCCTAGACGTTTCCACTTCACAATAACAGTAACAGCACTTACAGCACTTACAGTTGATCCGGGCAGCTCAAGCAGGGCAGAAATTTGACGAACTGACTTGTTGGAAAGGTGGCATCCTATGACGGTGCCACGTTGAAAGTCTCTGAGTTCTTCAGTAAGGCCATTCTACTGCCAATGTTTGTCTATAGAGATTGCATGGCGGTGTGCTCAATTTTATAGACTTGTCAGCAACGGGTGTGGCTGAATTAGCCGAATCCACTCATTTAAAAAGGGGTGTCCACATTTTTTGCATATATAGTATATGATCTGCGCTAGAACAGTATAGGCCTAGCAATCATCAACATCCTGTATTGGAAAGATTTGACAGCTGTCCAGTTCTGGACACCTGTGCAGTGAGAAGCAGCTCTGTAACTAACATATATTTCAAGATTAAAAATGATTGCATAGAACCCCTGTAGTCACTCACTCTTGTCCAAAGATTGCTCCCTCTGATTTTCAGTTGAATCATTCATGGCAGTGCGGACTGCATACAACAGTTAATTTGGCCTATGCTGTAGGCCTGTTTTACATTCAGCAATTAGCAAGAGCAAGCCTGCTTCTCTCCCCGAATAAACTATTAGGTCTAGTAGAAAAATAAATGTCCTATAGCTTTTGCTGGGATGTCATGAGGTGAGGAATTGCCTACTGCGGAGAGGCGTGCATAGGCCTATAGACTATTGCGGACGGAAACAGCTGGGAGAGAATAGTGATGTGTAACTGAAGTAAGAAGTTAAGTTAGTTCTTTCATTAGCTAAATATTAGTGCATAGGCTAAATGTTTATCTGTTAAAGTGCCTGAAAATAAAGTTGACAGATTATGAAATGAGTTCCTCCAGGCCACTCTGAGCTCAATTTCAAGTCTCATAACAAAGGGTCTGAATACTTGGTAAATATTTGTAATAAATGTGCAAATATTTATGAAAACATGTTCTCGCTTTGTCATTATGGGGTATTGTGTGTAGATTTGAGGGGGAATTTAAAAAAATATCAATTTTAGAATAAGGCTGTAATGTAACAAAATGTGGAAAAAGGTAAGGTGTCTGAATACTTTCCAAATGCACTGTATAGGCTAAATGTGAAGCATCCACTTGGCATTTCCACTCACTACAAAATAAGGTGATGAGAGAAAGCTTAGTGGCAGGCAGTGGGAGAAGATGGAACGAGATGGATTTTGGAAGACACATTTTCTAAATTATTAAACATTTGATTTCGATACAGTTTTGTTTCCAAAACTACAATCTCCAAGACTTTATTTACCCTTCGCGAAAGTTTTCAAAAAATTACGTTTAGGAGTGCAAGATCGAATTACGTTAATGCACACATGAACTTCAGACATTCCATAACGGAAATATGCAACTGAATGCTAGAATGCGCCAATAGGATCTCACAAACTCGTGCATGGCTCTGCCCAACTCCTTGCTTCTTCTGCCCACTATGATTAATATGCTACCATTTGACACGTCATCCTATCGTCTAGGTCTTTCTTGGGTAAGTTATTTTTTTGAAATCGTTGGCTAAAAGCTAGCAAGGTGGAGTCTGCGTACTTCCGTTTGTACCACAGCAAGGTAAAGCAACGCACGAGTTGAAAATACAGAACGCACTGCAGTACCCCATAACGTAGAGTTGCGGACTGCTCCATTGACAATGAATGATTTCCGACGGAACGCAATACATCTGGTGGACATGAGGCGTTGGTCAAGGCCGCTACGTCTCCAAAAACGTATTTGGTACGTTTTTTAAATAAAAGTATGAATTTCGCGCGACCAGTTATCAATACTCGACTCCGCCTTGATATAAGAGAACTGAGTTGAGCTTTCCTCAGCTACATCTTGGGCTAACGCTACTCACCAGCTTTTCGACAGCGAAGTATTGAGCGCACCTCTTGCACGGTTCTGCGATGTGTGAGTTTTTCATCCAATAACGGGTGTCTATACAATTTCGGAAACCTTTCTTTTACAATGGTTGGCTTGCCCAAAAATGACCCTCGATATACACGAGCTTCTGCACCCTGTTTTATCAGTTCTATTTTCTTAAGAAACTGCGGTAGGGCCACGCTGTTCCCCTCAACAGCCATGTTTACAAATCGCTGTATCTTCCTGCCAGTTGGCACAATTACATATTTAAAACTGCTGCCACCTTCTGTTTCGGCGTAAAACTGACGAGGATCATAATTGATCAAGTTCATGCCATCAGTCGAAATCTGTAAAAAGATTGGAGATAACGCAAGCCAGGTCACATCAAACATGTAATTCACAACTGGAAATGATAGCCCATACTGCCTACTGTGAGGTTAGTTATTAGACTGAACATTTTTATGTCACACAATACGTGTTTTCCCCTACTTCTGTCATTTATATGGGCTTTGCAGCCAATAATTTATTTACATATACTACTGTGAGGGTTTTTTATTTAGCCTGCTTGTTGCTCTCAAGATCCCAAGGCATTAAGAAAGAATTCTTATCCCAAGGGTTCTCAGCTAAGCACTGCATACAGTGGGGTCCATGTGAACTACAATCCTGACGTTTCTAAATGTTAAAACAGATCATCAATAACCATCGCTTGCAATACGGTTTTTGAAACATATGGAACTCATCTTTCATATTAGCAAAAATAGTATTTCAAATAAAAAAGATACACTTACTGTAAAAGGTCAGATCCATACGGCTGTGTGCCTCCAGTCGACGAACTACACTTCCTCCCTAGTTACACTTACTCACAGGTGTTTGAGCACCATAGATAGCTAATTAGCACAGGTGGTTGCTTCCATCTGACTTCTGTAAACAAGCACTGTAACATGGATACATTGCCTTCGGGAAAGTATTCAGACCCCTCAACTTTTTCCACAGTTTGTTACGTTACAGCCTTATTCTAAAATGTACTTATTTAAAAAAATAAAAAAAAAATCCTCAGCAAACTACCCCCTAATGAAAATGCAAAAACAGGTTTTTAGACATTTCTGAAAATGTATTATGAATAAAAATATCAAAGATATCTTATCTTAAAATATATTATTTATGAGACTCAAAATTGAGCTCAGGTGCATCCTGTTTCCATTGATGATCCTTGAGATGTTTCTACAACTTGATTAGAGTCCACCTGTGGTAAATTCAATTGATTGGACATTGTTCGGAAAAGGCACACACCTGTCCATATAAGGTCCCACCGTTGCCAGTACATGTCAGAGCAAAAACCAAGCCATAAGGTCAAAGGAATTGTCTGTAGAGCTCAGAGAAAGGAGCAATCGGGGTAGAAGGGCCTTGGTCAGGGAGGTGACCAAGAACACGATGGGCACTCTGACAGAGCTCTAGAGTTCCTCTGTGTAGATGGGAGAACCTTCCAGAAGGACATCCATCTCTGCTGCACTCCACCAATCAGGCCTTTATGGTAGAGTGGCCAGACAGAAGCCACTCATTAAAAAGGCACATGACAGCCCACTTGGAGTTTGCCAAAAGGCACCGAAAGACTCAGACCATGAGAAACAAGATTATCTTGTCTGATGAAACCAAGATTACATTTTTTGGCCTGAAAACCAAGCGTCACGTCTGGAGGAAACCTGACACCATCCCTACGGTGAAACGTGGTGGCAGCAACATGCTGTGGGGATGTTTTCCAGCGGCAGGGACTGGGAGACTAATCAGGATCAATGGAAAGATGAACGGAGCAAAGTGCAGAGAGAACGAACCTAAGCACACAGCCGAGACAATGCAGGAGTGACTTTGGGACAAGTCTCTGAATGTCCTTGAGTGGCCCAAATACAGGTGTACCAAGCTTGTAGCGTCATACCCAAGAAGACTCGAGGCTATTAATCTGAATACCTATGTAAATGTGATAAATATATATATTTGCAAACATTTCTGAAAAAATATTTTTGCTTTGTCAATATAGGGTATTGTGTGTGGATTGAGGGGGGGGACGACAATTTAATCAAATTTAAAATAAGGCTGTAACGTAACAAAATGTGGAAAAAAATCAAGGGGCCTGAATACTTTCCAAATGCACTGTACATACAAATAAGTTTGCCTAAATAGATGACCACTAACAACTCTAACACAATTTAGAGCTCTGATAGATTGGAGGACATCCTCCGGAAGTTGTCATTATAACTGTGTAAGTCTATGGAAGAAGGTGAGAACAATGAGTCTCCTAGGTTTTGTATTGAAGTCAAAGTACCCAGAGACGGACAGAATTGACATGTGAATATATTTAGTATAGTTTTATCTATAAAGGATCAATTTTTCCCTTTTAATTTTATGAATTTCACTGAGGATGGTCCTCCTTCCTCCTCTGAGGAGCCTCCACTGATGTACAGTAGGCCTAAAATAATATGCAATACTTATTCAATGTTTGTCTGCCATCTGCAGAACTGTAAAAAAGCCTGAATAATCATTAAAGATACCACATAGGGTTTACACATTATCCTGGATTTTTGCCAGATTCATTAGCAATATATTGCATATCAAACATGTATATATGTACATGAAGAATATATATTGTTTATGACCTCTCTCCAAACATGAATGTAGTTTTTAACAGCTAATGTTTTATATGGGACATTGAATATATTTATGATAAACAAATTAGCATATTATTTTAGCTGCTTTACTATATACATTTCCTCCATATAGGCACACATATGAAAATATACACAAATTAGTACATTCTGTTGCACCTTGAAAATGTTACCTTAGGTCAAAACCATGATCAATTGTGTCACATCATCCAAGGATCATTCAAATGTAGACTAAATTAATCCTATGCTCACACAAAGCATGTTAAACTCATATACTCAATGTTTTTCTTCTTCCCAAGGTTAAGTTTAATTGTCATGTGCACAAGTACAGTGAAATGCATTGCTCCAGGCCTAGTTCCAGCTCACCTGTGTCCAGCAGGAGGCGGTGGTCAGTACCCTTCTGATTGGGGCCTTGCAGGCTTCCCTGGTCGGCGGGTGGCTGATTGACCGCTATGGCCGAAGGAATTCCATCATCCTCAGCAACGTCCTTATCCTGGCAGGGAGTCTGGTCCTGGTTAGCACCTCTTACTTAGCGCTGGTGGTGGGAAGAATCACAGTGGGCTTCGCCATATGCATCTCCTCCATGTCCTGCTGTGTCTTTGTGTTGGAGATGGTCACCGACAAGCATATGTTTTTTTTTTGGGACCCAACGAAGTCGGTATCACCGTGGGCATTCTGGGAGCTTATGCCATGAACTATATCCTGTCTGATACCAGACATGGATGGAAATATCTGTTTGGGTCAGCCATCGTGCTGACTTTGGCTCAGTTTGTCTCCATTTGGTTCCTCCCGTCCAATGCTGGAGCACATGCAGAATGCCAAAGGGCAGGCGCTCAAAGCCAAAGAGGCCTTATTCGCTTCATTGAGGATCACGAAGTAGAGAATTCAGCAACCGTTTCCAACAGACTTGATAACGCACGGTACAGCATTGTGCACCTCTTACAACGGCTGGATAACATGAGGATCATGACTATGATAGGGCTGGGCTTGGTCATCTTTCATCAGTTCACCGGTCTGCCCAACGTGCTCTTCTACAGCTCAACCGTCTTTCATTCAGTGGGCTTTGAGAGTAATGCCTCAGCAGTGCTGGCATCCGTGGGCATGGAGGTAGTCAAAGTGATCGCCACCTTGGTCTCCATGGTGTTTGCCAATAGGGTTGGCAGGAGGCCTCTCTGCTCATCGGTGGATGTACAGTAATGTCTGTGTGTTTGATCACCATAGGACTTCTGAGCAGGCGTTTGGTGGTCAACACCAAGACACCCTGTAGTGCTGGGGATAATGTTTTCACAGATGAAAATGCTAATAAAGCACAAACGTTTTTAAAAGGTATACAGCCATCCTACTAACTTTCAAATCTGCATGAAAAATAATTAGCGTTTTCTATTTAATCCAAGAGACATCGTACACAGGGGTCAGGAAGCTGAAGCTCCTGAGCAGATGGGGTTTAAATACTCATTCTTGGCAATCTCAGTTAATCAGTCATTCAATGTTGTTAAACTTGCACATTCACTAGAATTCTAAACAGGGCACATTCTGCACTACATTATAAAACTCTGAAATTGTCGTTATCTACACTGAACAAAAATATAAGCGCAACATGTAAAGTGTTGGTCCCATGTTTCATGAGCAAATTTGTTTACATCCATGTTAGTGAGCATTTCTCCTTTGCCAATATAATCCATCCACCTGACAGGTGTGGCATATCAAGAGGCTAATAAACAGCATGATCAATACACAATACACCTTGTGCTGGGGACAATAAAAAGCCACTAAAATGTTCTCACACAACACAATGCCACAGATGTCTCAAGTTGAGGGAGCATGCAATTAGCATGCTGACTGCAGAAATGTCAAACAGCTGTTGCCAGATAATTAATCGTTCATTTCTCTAACATGTCATTTTAGAGAATTTGGCAGTACGTCCAACCGGCCTCTCAACCGCAGCCCAGGACCTCTACATCTGGCTTCTTCACCTGCGGGATCGTCTGAGACCAACCACCCAGACAGCTGATGAAACTGTGGGTTTCCGCAACCAAAGAATCTCTGCAAAAACTGTCAGAAATCGTCTCAGGGATGCTCATCTGCAGCAGCTAATGGACTACTGCAGTTTGGCGTCGTAACCGACTTCAGTAACAAATGCTTACCTTCGATTGCCACTTGCACGTTGGAGAAGTGTGCTCTTCACAGATAAATCCCAGTTTCAACTGTACCGGGCAGATGGCAGACCGCATGTATGGTGTCATGCGGGCAAGCGGTTTGCAGATGTCAACGTTGTGAACAGAGGGCTCCATGGTGGCGGTTGGTTTATGGTACGGACAACAAACACAATTGCATTTTGTCGATGGCAATTTGAATGCACAGCTACCATGAGATCCTGAGGCCCATTGTCATGCCATTTATCCGCCGCCATCACCTCATGTTTCACCACGATAATGCACAGCCCCGTTGTCGCAAGGATCTGTACACAATTCCTGGAAGCTGAACATATCAGATTTCTTCCACCGCCTACATACTCACCAGACATGTCACTCATTGAGCACGTGTGGAATGCTCTGGATCGAAGTGTACGACAGCGTGTTCCAGTTCCCGCCAATATCCAGCAACTTCACGCAGCTTTTGAAGAGTAAGACAACATTCCATAGGCCATAATCAACAGCCTGATCAATTATATGCGCTGCATGAGGCAAATGGTCACACCAGATACTGACTGGTTCTGATCCACAGCCCCATTTTATTTTAAAGGTTTCTGTGATCAGATTCATATCCATTTCCCCAGTCATGTGAAATCCATAGATTATGGCCAATATTCATTTATTACAATTGAATGATTCCTTATTTGAACTGTAACTCAGTAAAATCTTTGAAATGGTTTCATGTTGCGTTTATTTTTGTTCAGTATAAATGCTAGGCTGGAAGCAGGGGGAAATGTGCGAGTTGAGCTAAATATAGGAGATGATTCAGACAGCAACATGATATTCTAGTTCAGCGAAATACAGGAGATGATTCAGACAGCAACATAAACATGATATTCTTATGGAGGGGCAGTGGTCATTCAGATGAAACTGTTAGCAAGCAAAGGTGGGTGACGGCCAACACGCTGCTCGTCCAATTTATTTAAACTAGGCAAGTCAGTTAAGAACAAAGACGACCTACCATACCCTAGCACGGACGACGCTGAGCCAATTGTGCGCCGCCCTATGGGACTCCCAATCATGGCCGGTTGTGATACAGCCCAGCATTGAACCAGGGTCTGTAGTGACGCATCTAGCACTGAGATGCAGTGCCTTAGACCCCAATCAGCATCCAAACAACCAGTTCTTATCACCGTTACAATTAATTTAAAAACATAGCAAAAACGCATACTGTAGAAGTGACGTCAAAATAATACAATAATTAAGGAAATAGATTTTTGTAAAACCTTACAATCAGGAGACAAATCTGTGTGAACATACCAACTCAATCAGATATACTTGATAAAATGTGTTTATTTACACAAATATTTTCAAATACTAGTCTACATACGGACAAAAATATATACAGTGATGTAAGGACTCATACAACTTCATTATGTCGATGTATGCATGTATTTCATACGTTGTGAGATTGCAAATGAAAAAAGGATGCATATGTACAGCTATACTCAAACAACATTCCCATTTCTGGCACTAACACAGGAAAAACTCAACCGTTCAAGTTCAATACATCCTTCCATGTCTAGCCAAACAGATGATCGATCAAGAAACTTAGCCTCGAAACAAACTAAATACAAAAAAAAACAATTCCTCAGGTTCGAACAGAAGAGAAAAAATTTCAAGCCAACTTGCTTTCGTATTCTGTTGTGATCTAACAAATATTTTCTCCCCCATATTATCTCCACATAACTCAGTGTAACTCCAAGAAAACTAAGGTTTGGTCAGTCTCCTCTTTTTCCAAACGATTGAGTAAACTTTGGTTTTTTACA
Source organism: Oncorhynchus mykiss (assembly GCF_013265735.2). NCBI lineage: Eukaryota > Metazoa > Chordata > Actinopteri > Salmoniformes > Salmonidae > Oncorhynchus > Oncorhynchus mykiss. Next base: position 77,086,415 of record NC_048571.1, on the reverse strand, counting down.
ACTTGAATTAATTCAAGGAACTGTAAAGCAGCAAGTTTGAGAGAAACGTTTCAAATTAACCAAACGGATGGCTTTGTCTGGATTTCGAATGGTTTGGATGACAATACTGACATCAAACCGTTTCCACAGCAAATTAAACCCATCCAGCACCATAGCATTTCGGTACAAAAAAAGAAATCGGTCAGGGAACCCTTACATCAAAAAGACTAGGTATCCAGTTCGGTAGAAAGGCAAGACATACTATTCAGACTAAAGTGTCATTAGTATAGGTGGAGTGAGGCGGCTTCAGTGTTTCAACACACGACTGGAGCACAGAACAGCACCAAACACTTTCAAATGCCGTGGGGAAGAGTCTTTATAATGGTGGTATGGAGTTCTGGATTGACCTAAACACAGGGGATTGCTTAAGGTGTTCTAGCCAAGTCTTGTTTGACAACATTGCATTAGTAAACTACAGATTCTGCTCCATTTGGTATGAATGTTACCGTCCTTTCCTGTTGCCTTCCGCTAACTACTTCGCGTGACCATTGTCAGTGATGTACAAACAAAACGTGTTGCAAGGGGAGGGACCCCCATCACCAGTGGATTCGTAACTTATTCTTGGCTTGTGAACATAAGACACAGCCACACACACACAGCCACACCGTCACTTCAATATGAAAGGAATACCTGTATGTGTCAATTACACAGAACATTCTGTTTACCTCAAGTTCATTAAAGGAGATACAAACTAACATTGTTCAGATGAGACTGCCTTCAGAGGTTGGCATTCCTGGATCTCAGGGCAGTTGGACTGTGTGAGTGAGTAGAGGTGGTGGTGCGGGCCGGCAGAGTGAGTGGCTCCTGTTGGTTGCAATCACTGGGGGGGACCAGCAGCGGCGGGCACGGGGACGCTCAGGGCGTTGGTGGCAGCAGAGAGAACGGGCGAGCCGGTGAGGGTGACCAGGGCAGTAGCGACTGGCAAGGCAGAGATGCCTAGAGAGAAAGACAGGGAATTTAGCTTAACTAAGCATGCGGGTTACTTAGAAAACACTCCAAGGGAGTTCTGATGATGCAGTGACTACATTAACCAATGGGTTACATAGGAAAGATAACAATGGATGCACTCAAATATGGTGAGAGTTGAGCTCTTCTGAAATGTATTCCATTAAATTACAGTATGTCAATTATGACAATGTGATAGTCATTATTTTACTACCCATCTTTAAAGGCCTTTGCAGAAAATACAATTTTAGCCATCTTATGCCACCCCGGAAAAAATTTGCACGCCGCGAGCAAATTCTTAGGTCATAAACAACAGTCGGGTGTCTTGGCTTGAACAGTGTGACAGGGTCTATGTCTGCCGATTAAGTAACACAGAACCCAAACCCAGAACCCAAACTGCGCGCGTGCGCCATCGTGCATACATTTATTTTGTCCCCCCACACCAAACGCGATCATGACACGCAGGTTAAAATATCAAAACAAATTCAGAACCAATTACATTAATTTGGGGACAGGTCAAAAAGCATTAAACCTTTATGGCAATTTAGCTAGCCAGCTTGCACTTGCTGGCTAATTTGTCCTATTTTTCTAGCTTGCTGTTGCTAGCTAATTTCTCCTAGGATATAAACATTGAGTTGTTATTTTACCTGAAATGCACAAGGTCCTCTACTCTGCCAATTAATCCACACATAAAACGGTCAACCGCATCATTTCTAATCATCTCTCCTCCTTCCAGGCTTTTTATTCTCTTGACTTTATATTGCGATTGGCAACTTTCATAAATTAGGTGCATTACCGCCGCTGACCTCGTTCATCTTTCGGTCACCCACGTGGGTATAACCAATGAGATGGCACATGGGTACCTGCTTCTATAAACCAATGAGGAGATGGGAGAGGCAGGACTTGCAGCGCGATCTGCGTCGGAAATGGAATTGACTATTTTAGCCCTTGGCAACAAGACGCTAATTGGCGCACGCGAGCAGAGTGGGTGCAATAATTGAATAATATAGATATTTAAATTTATTTTGCAGCGCACGCCACAGGAGCAGTGGAGTCAGCCTGTAAGTAACACTACGTGCAGTCGTAGTCATGTGTGGCCGGTGTTGAGCCGATCCCAGTAACTGACCAATAGGAACACAGCCGGCACACAATAATACGATCATTGTGAATAGTCCGATTAATTGAAACGTTTCCATGCTGTGCAAGAAGAACGATTTCCCTAATAATCTTGCTTGCATAACATCTGAAATCAGGTTACCTGATTGGATTTTGAAAAACTCACCAATCAAAATAAACATTCTACCACAGCGACCATGTTATTTTGGGGAAGCTGCTTCTGAACTTGGACATATAAAGTTTGTATGTGAAAACTATTTCTAAGATGCATACTTCAGTTTTTCCCGAACTCACTTGACTCGTGCATAAGCAAAGAGAGGCTTGCTCTGCTGGCAGATGCACAGATCAAACACACAGCAGCAGTTGACCTAGCCTCTCAAGCCAATTGCATAATGTGACGACAGAACTAGATCAAATCGTACAATCTGGCCAGGTTGATAAAGATATTAATTTGGTAACGTTGCACAGTGTGACGTTATAATCGTAAAAAATAGAATCTGACGTACAGTCTACAAAGGCCTTTAGAGGAATGACTAACATCAATGACGGCATACTGAGGACATTTGCCTGGAAAAATATAGCAGGTGACCAAGCTTCATCGAATCTTTACACAGACCAAGTTCGCTTCTTGAATCCATTAAATTTCAGAGCTCGGCCTACCACTGACAAAACATCCTCCTCAACACTGAGTACTGGGAGATCAGACGAGAAGCCGGGAAGGCATTCAGGCTGGTTGGTGTGTGTGCGCTCACCAGTGATCATGTTGGCTGTGCTCACGGCTGTATTTCCACAGGGTAGGTTAGCCGACCCTGGCATGCGACCCTGCTCTTTCACAATGGGATCTGTGTGGACAAGAAAACACATATTGAACAAACCTCTAGTGTCATGACTGTCCTGTGAGGATCCAAATAGGTCAGATCAGGTTTGCAATGAATAACTTCAACCAGACCCCCCCCCTCCCAACAACTCACGCCCTTAACTCTGTTGTACATCAAGGTAGAAGATTCAGGTCTCCTTCAATGTTCACCAAAGGAACATTCTTTGTTTCAACAGACCTTTTCCCACTGAAACTAACATGTTCAAAAGCAAATACTGGAACAATATTTCTAAAATAGAACGTAGGGAATGTCAGAGGCGATCTATAGAACACTAATGCCATTTCGTTTGTTATTTTGTGATGTCATTAAAAATGTTAAAGGGAATACTGTAACTTGGAAAGATTACCCACTACATGTGTGAAGTGTCCATCCTATGTGTTGTGCATAAAACATGTGTTTTTGTTCAGAGAGGGATGTGATTTTAGGAGCCATAAGAAATTGTTTTACAAACTTTGCACAGCAACAAGTCACGCCCGAGTAAGGTCAGAGAGCATGTCAACCAGACGGAACAGCTCTTTTGAACAAACTGTATAGAATTATGAGCTAAGAATGAACCTACTAGACCAGAAAAGCGTGAAGCCGCACTTTTAAAGTGGTCTGAACTCAATCTCAACACGAGGTAGAGACGATAAACTCAACTCCCGGACAATCACTGGTACGGCTGATTAGCTGTCCTAAGTAAAATTATCTTTGAAAGCTAATTTAAGTAGGACAATCCTACTCTCTGCTCAAACCATCGTATTACGTTACTCTCACCCCCCCACTGGGAACCATGGACCCGGCCGGCTAGCCCATCTTCTACGTATCATCTTCAGGAGCGAATGGAAGGAAAATAAACCATCGTATTACGCTACTCTCACCCCCCCACTGGGAACCATGGACCCGGCTGGCTAGCCCATCTTCTACGTATCATCTTCAGAAGCGAATGGAAGGAAAATAAAGTGTAGTTCTGTTCAGTACTACACGACAAGTCACCAGATACCGGACAACTACAGAGAAGAACAGTAGAATACTTTTTTTGGGACAATCAGTGCCTTCCTTACAAGCGTGCCGTGAATAGGCCCAACCCCCTTTCCAAGGCGGCCCGGTTCCGAGAGAGATACTCGACGAACCAAGGCATTTCACGTAAACACATTCATGACTTCTTACTCGAAGAGGGAGGCAATTGTGTGAAAAGTATATGATTACTGTAATTAAAAAAAGATGTCTAGTTAACTAAAGGTTACAAGTCAGTTATTTTACAATGACGGCCTACCCCGGCCAAACCCTTCCCTAACCGGATGACGCTGGGGCAATTGTGTGCTGCCCTATGGGACTCCCGATCACAGCCGGTTGTGATACAGCCTAAATGTATCAAAGTTAAGTGCGTCTGTCCCTCTCTGCCCCCCCATCCCATCTTTTGTAACAAGCAGCCATATTGTTGTCATTCCACTAGGGACCTGTTTAACATATTAAGTGTGTATGTTTATTCTGTGTTAACATTTAATTAACTAGTAAATAAATAAACCAATTTGTGTAGTACTGAATCACAAGGCTCTAGATTTTGCAGATGCAAGGAGGTTACGACTGTTCAGAATGATGATATGATACAAGGTTATGATTAATAAGTTGACAGTTTATAGATGTGATAGGTAAAGACCTTTTAGAGTTTAATTCAGGAGATGGTAACTCTAAAAGAACTTCTCTCATGGTGCCTCAAATCCTAATGAGTTAATTGTTATTTTAAAATCGGGTAACAATTAAACAGTTAGTTGATTAGATAAGTAATCAGATTAATATTAGTCAAGTCACGACAACAGTCGAGTCCCTAGTCTCCAGCTACTGCAAGTAGATAGTCATAAGCAACTACTAATGACCACCTTGAACTGGGCCATGTTCATTAAATACAAAATGGATGAAAACTGAGTAAAAAGCGGTAGAAGAAACATTTGTTTTTCTTTGCCACTACAAAACGTTTTGCTTATGTGCCCTAATGAACACGACCATGATTAGCACAAACAAACGATAGCAAAGCCAACTAAATGTGAAGAGACCAGAACATCAGTCTCCCTTAAAAAAACTGTTTAAGCTGTGAGTTGCTTTTAAAGAGAAACCTTGTTGCAATGCGAAGTAACCCCAGTTATAACAAGCCTTTTATTTGCTGTTGTAACTGCAGCTTGGCCTATAGAGCCATATAGAGGACCACAGGTTCAAAGACATAATAAAAACACCACAGAACAAAGCACACAGGGTTACAGTTCGGACCATCTTTCCTGTCAGCAGCAGCCACAACTAAATCATTTTCTCATCTAATCAACAAACCCACAGCAGTTCCATTCCAATCATTATTATGTGGGCAACTTTCAGAGAATATTCTAAGATCATCACCAACCTAGAAATTCATCTCACAGAATGTGAGATTTTTTTTTTTTAAATAAATCAACTTTCCGAGACTCAGCATTATGACATTGTCATGAACAGCACCGTAGACATTCAAATGAGCGTGATGCGAAACTGTGATCTCATACAGCCAGACATGTTATCTGGCCATGTACGCTTCACGTCATTACAACGTGGTATCTACGGGACCAGAACAGCGAAGGAATTTAGCCTTGCACTTCAACACTCTTAGTTGTTGCGGAAATCAACCCGATATTGCTGTTTACTTCATGCATCGCTGAGTCTACCTTTAAAAACCTTCAACATCCACACTCACAGAAGTAGGGGTGATCCATGGCCTCGCGGGCAGTCAACCGGGCCTGATGGTCATAGCGCAGCAGCTTGTCCAGAAAGTCCAGACCCTCAGGACTGATCAGTTGCTGGTTCTCACTGTGGACGAAGCGCTCCCACCGCTTACGAGAGTGTCTGGAAGGGGAGAGCTGGTTAAGAGCAGCTGTGTGCGTTTAGATTCAGGAGTTGGTTTTACTAAGTGCCCAAAACAAGTGCAGAAAACCACACATTAGTAAAAGACAGACAACCAACTACCTTCCCAGAATGTCATTGAACCGAGGCTCCAACTCTATGTTGTACTTGTCAATGTAGTCGTACAGGTCTTCCGTTCCCAACACCTTGGCTATTCTCACCAACTGACAAAGGGGGGGGGGAAAATGGGGAAATATAATTTATGAATAGAACTGACAGGATTCCCTATAGTACCTGACATAATCAAATCTGTTGTATACAATCCATTTCCATCGGAATGTTCTGGAACCTTTCACCCTCCTGAACAGGCACAAGGTTATTCTCGTCACTTGTAATGAATGGGGCCCTTGCGACATGGCGGACAACGTTTTGGAGTGTTTACCTGGTCGTAGTAGACCATTGAAACATGGTGTACAACGTATTGGATAGTGTTTACCTGGTCGTAGTAGACCATTGAAACATGGTGTACAACGTATTGGATAGTGTTTACCTGGTCGTAGTAGACCATTGAAACATGGTGTACAACATATTGGATAGTGTTTACCTGGTCGTAGTAGACCATTGAAACATGGTGTACAACGTATTGGATAGTGTTTACCTGGTCGTAGTAGACCATTGAAACATGGTGTACAACGTATTGGATAGTGTTTACCTGGTCGTAGTAGACCATTGAAACATGGTGTACAACGTATTGGATAGTGTTTACCTGGTCGTAGTAGACCATTGAAACATGGTGTACAACATATTGGATAGTGTTTACCTGGTCGTAGTAGACCATTGAAACATGGTGTACAACGTATTGGATAGTGTTTACCTGGTCGTAGTAGACCATTGAAACATGGTGTACAACGTATTGGATAGTGTTTACCTGGTCATAGTAGACCATTGAAACATGGTGTACAACGTATTGGATAGTGTTTACCTGGTCGTAGTAGACCATTGAAACATGGTGTACAACGTATTGGATAGTGTTTACCTGGTCGTAGTAGACCATTGAAACATGGTGTACAACGTATTGGATAGTGTTTACCTGGTCGTAGTTGTCGTGGCCGTGGAAGAAAGGCTCCTTCCTGAAGACCATGCTGGCCAACATGCAGCCCAAGCTCCACATGTCCAGACTGTAGTCATACATCTGGAAGAAGAAGACAGTCAAATCAGTGAGTTAGAGAAAAGCCAAGATGTCAGAATTTAAGAGATGCTTGCAACAGACCCTTAGGGAAATATTGGGACCATCTAATGAAATGGATTTGAATGACCAATGGGAGATTTGCCTGTTTAGTTTTCACATTGCCTTGTTGAGCATGGTTCCAGTAACTACGGTGTGAAAAGGGTATGTGTGCATGTAGCTGTGATCTACACAACAGAAAATAATATAGACTGAGCTTGACAATTAAGAACAGTAGCTGGACAACATACCTGATAATCGACCAGAAGCTCAGGTCCTTTGAAGTAGCGAGAAGCCACTCGGACATTATACTCCTGTCCCGGGTGGTAGAACTCAGCCAGACCCCAGTCAATAAGGCGCAGCTGGAAGAACACAAACACAGAAAGTCGATACTGAGAGGAGCAGAACAGGGTTGTGTTCATTAGGACAACAAACATAATTAAAGAGACAAACGGGGAGGGACTACTTGGGCATTGTAATGTTGTTGTGCAATATCTGCTTGTATTACAGCTCCAATAATACATCATAAGCTGATTCATCAAGAGTTAAAATATTTCCATTTAAACTAGCGTATTTTTTTTTTTGTCACATAAAATGTTAAAATGACAAAGGTCTTGTCTACGGGCAAATCGGATGGAGGGAAAATAACCGTGCCTCTGCCGCATTGGTCATAAACACTCACCTTGCGGTGTTCGTGATCAATCATCACGTTGTGGGGTTTTACGTCCCTGTGCATGATTCCCATGCTGTGGGAGTAGTCCAGGGCCTGCGGACAGAGCCAAAATGGCTGCATGTTAACAACAAGGAGGCTGGGGATTTAATTAAGTTATGTTTTCTTCCTGTGTGGGCGCACAAACATGTTGATGGGCAAATAGACGGTTAATATGTAACCGTCAGACAAACAACGGGCGTATACTCTAAGCACCCGAATAGTCTTGTTTTGGGAGAGGAAAATGCTGACTTATGTCTAGCAGTCTCTGGGCCTTCCAATACATTTTAAGAGCACAAATGAAATGGGGTAGTACACCCAAATTACAACATTACGAGACCCACCTTGAGGATCTCGAACATGTAGAACCGGATGTCATAGTCCGTTAGGGTCTGGTACAATTGCTGCAAGTAAAAACGGATGAATCAATACCGTGATTTAACCAAACCGTGAAGAGTCCATGCATAGATCTGTCTAACCAACCTGAACCCATCATCTAATACAAAGAGTTCACATATTATTCAAATCACAAGCTATCAACTTGGGCATCTGACTGGTAACACTTAGGCCTATTACAGAACACCAAACTTGACGCAACCATTCCAATGGATCATCGTGTACCAGTGATTGAGGATAGAACCACAAGACATGAAACATCCTAGCCCCCGAAGACAGCACTGAACCTGTTTACATACACTGATGTTGGAGTCATTAAAACTTGCTTTTCAACCACTCCACAAATGCCTTGTTAACAAACTATAGTTTTGGCAAGTAGGTTAGGACATCTACTTTGTGCATGACAAGTAATTTCTCAAACAATTGTTTACAGACAGATTACTTCACTGTATCATAATTCCAGTGGGTCAGAAGTTTACATACACTAAGTTGACTGTGCCTTTAAACAGCTTGGAAAATTCCAGTAAATTATGTCATGGCTTTAGAAGCTTCCGATAGGCTAATTGACACCATTTGGGTCAATTGGAGGTGGAGGTCAATTGGAGGTGTACCTGTGGATGTATTTCAAGGCCTACCTTGACATCATGGGAAAATCAAAAGAAATCCACCAAGACCCCCCCCCCCCCCCCCCCCCCCCCCCCCCCCCCCCCCCAAACAATTGTAGACCTCCACAAGTCTAGTTCATCCTTGGGAGCAATTTCCTAACGCCTGAAGGTACCACGTTCATCTGTACAAACAATACTACGCAAGTATAAACACCATGGGACCACGCAGCCGTCATATCGCTCAGGAAGGCGACGCGCTCTGTCTCTTAGAGATGAACGTACTTCGGTGCAAAAAGTGCAAATCAATCTCAGAACGGCTGCAAAGGACCTTGTGAAAATGTTGGAGGAAACCGGTACAAAAGTATCTATATCCACAGAAAAACGAGTCCTATATCGACATAACCTGAAAGGCCGCTCACCAAGGAAGAAGCCAATGCTCCAAAATCGCCATAAAAAGCCAGACTACGGTTGCAACTGCACATGGGGACAAAGATCGTACTTTTTGGAGAACTGACCTCTGGTCTGATGAAGCAAAAAAAGAACTGTTCGGCCATAATGACCACCGTTATGTTTGGAGGAAATAGGAGGATGCTTGCAAGCCGAAGAACACCATCCCAACCGTGTAGAACAGGGGTGGCAGCATCATGTGGTGGGGGTGCTTTCCTGCAGGAGGGACTGGTGCGCTTCACAAAATAGATAGCATCATAAGGATGGAAAATATGTGGATATATTGAAGCAACATCAGTCAGGAAGTCAGGTCTTCCAAATGGACAATGACCTCAAGCATACTTCCAAAGTTGTGGCAAAATGGCTTAAGGACAACAAAGTCAAGGTATTAGAGTGGCCATCAAAGTCCTGACCTCAATCCTATAGAAAATGTGTGTGCAGAACTGAAAAAGCGTGTTTGAGCAACGAGGCCTACAAACCTGACTCAGTTACACCAGCTCTGTCAGGAGGAATGGGCCAAAATTCACCCAACTTATTGTGGGAAGCTTGTGGAAGGCTACCCGAAACGTTTGACCATAGTTAAAACTATTTAAAGGCAATGATACCAAATATTAATTCAGTGTATGTAAACTTCTGACCCACTGGGAATGTGATGAAAGAAATAAAAGCTGAAATAAATCATTCTCAACTATTATGACATTTCACATTCTTAAAATGAAGTGGTGATCCTAACTAACCTAAGACAGGGCATTTTTACTAGGATTAAATGTCAGGAATTGTGAACAACTGAGTTTAAATGTATTTGGCTAAGGTGTATGTAAACCTCAGACTTCAAATGTACACACTGGAGTACGGGGAAACAACATGCACGCCAAAAAAGGTTTCATAGGGCTTTGTTTCTGAATAGAGATGTACACTGTCAAGAAACAGAAGAAAACAGACTGCAACGAGGACGGACTACCTGAACTTGTAAGAAACGCAAAACGTTTTGATGCGGTGTGGTCTAATGAATACGACTCCGGGGTTAAAACGGATGCTCCATCTTACCTTGAAGTCTGTGTTGTTGACATGTTCAAAGACCAAGGCCGGAGTCCGAGACTGAAAGAAAAGAAGGGGTTGTTGCATTAAAGTCATGGGAGCCCCTCTAAAAGTGTAATACAGTTTTCACATCTCTTTCCCCACCATTCCTCCTCACCACTGGGTCTTTGACGATGTCTACAAGGGAGATGACGTTGGGGCCTCCGCGGAGGTTCTCCAGGATCTTAATTTCACGCTTGATTTTCTTCTTCTTGACAGGCTATGGACACAATTAAAGACCAATTGTATTGATTGTCGGGGTGGTTTTACTTCAATATGATTCCAACAAGCCAATGTGAGTCTGTATCAAATGGCAAATCTATGATCTCAATGATATTGATTTCTCATCGTGGCCTTACCTTGAGTATTTTCACCACAACCTTCTCATTGTTGGTGATGTTGATTGCTTCAAACACTTCACTGTACTTTCCACGTCCCAGCTTCCGCACCAACTGGAAGTCATCTTGATTTCTGAGGTCAGAATTGTTTTTGTCAATTACACAATTCAAGGAAATTGGAATTAAACCGCAGAGTTTCAATGTGCAAAGAAGAGAAAGTAATCCGTTTGTTTAGCAAGCACCAACCAACATTTTCGGACTTAATTTAGAGACTGGGAGTTTGTGTGTGTGTGTGTGGTCGCTGCATACCCCCATTCCACCACATGGGACTCATAGTCCCAGTACTCCCTGGGCCGTTGTGTGTTGACATCGGTGTACACGCGGGCCCGACTCGGCACGGGTCCTGACATGTCCGACAGCTTGGCAGAGGAGTGGGGGTGCACTTACTGCAGAGAAGGATGAGGAGGGAAGAGAGTAGGCGGGAGAAGAGGGAAGGTGGGGTAACAGGTCAGGGGCCTCTTCCTGGCAGGGCAGGGGGTAAGGGGGGGCTTTGGCTATAGGGTGGGGGGGCACCAGGGGAGGACAGCTGAGACAACAGGGGGATGGGGGGGGGGGACAATGTCAGTTATATTTGAGACCATCACCTAGGCCAGATCAAATATGTATCATTGACATGGGTGTAAAAACTCCCTGCAGAACTGATGACCAGTGCAGACAATCAAAGTCTCTACAGGTGTGTGTGTAATGCAATTTGATGCACTGTTACAACACTGCATTTGTTGTTGCAAACTAAATTAAAGGCCTGATTACCAGCAGGCTGTTTTAAAATGTGTCACTGCATCGCCCATAAAGTATTGACAATGTTTAATTACTAAAGCTGGTGGGGATAAGCTATGCAACTATTGATTTAGTTTAAAATACAAAATCCATTCTCTTACTGCCCTGATCATCAAAGTTTGATGGAATTCATCATTACCACCACACACACAAAAAAAGGGGTGAAAATACTATCACATTTGACTTTTTATACTCTAACAGAAGGTCCCATTTGTTCAGAAAAATGTTCATACATACTCATATATAGGCTTCTATTGATAAATGATGAGATCTATCCATATGTCATGCCAATAGACCATTTCCCCTGCAATAGTCAAGCCTTCGCTTATCTTTGCCAACAACAAACGGTCATAACTCTGGTGCCTGTCAAATATATCCTCTAGCTCTGTATGGAGGTTGGCATAGGTATGCTTTTTCATTTATTTAAACCTTTATTTAACTAGGCAAGTCAGTTACGAACAAATTCTTATTTATAATGATGGCCAACCCAGGATGACACTGGGCAAATTGTGTACCGCCCTATAGGAATCCCAAATGCGGCCAGATGTGATATAGTATGTAGCTGACCTAGGCTTAAAGTAAGTGCTTTTAGCAACTATCCGTGGGAAGCCAAAACTCATATACAATTCCATTTCAACTTATTGTGCTGGTGGGCAGGATGGTTGGTCATTATGAAGTGACACGAGGTATGCAGAGGCAGTGGGTCTACAACAGACGCACATTTGGAAAGTATGTTTAATAATATGATCCTTTAGATATTTTGTCTCAAACTCCCACCCATCATAAAGACCAACCTCCTACTCCTTGAAGTTACCTCAGCAGCCGGGCAGAGCCCAACTGTGGATCCGGGTCACGACACCATTGTAACAGAGTGCATTTGTTCTGCTTCGAGCAACTAGCAACCACTGAGTGACAGTTGCCTTTAGATTTCAATTTAATATTAACCAACATGCTACAGGCGAGTTCCACATCATTCTAAAGTTAGCATAGTTTAATTCGAAAAAGATGTAGCAATAAATAATCTTCTCTGCAATGGATGCAAGACACCTTTGGGGAGAAGTGGTGTTGCTGCCCTCTGGCTAAGATATAGCTAACTAACGGTAGGTAACAGTAGCTAATGCCATGTTTGACAACAAACGTGTATCTAGCTTTTGAGGAATAAGAAATGTTTGTTTGCTCAGTGCCTCATAAGTAGTTACGATAGTTAACTAGACTAACGTCTCCCGAGTGGCGGTCTAAGGCACTGCTAGAGGCGCCACTACAGACCCGGGTTCCATCCCGGGCCGTATCAATAACCGGCCGTGATCGGGAGTCCCATAGGGCGGTGCACAATTGACCCAGCGTCGTACGGGTTAGGGGAGGGTTTGGCCGGAGGGGCTTTACAAGTAGGCTTTCATTGTAAATAATAATTTGTTCTTAACTGACTTGCCTAGTTAAATAAAAACATTAAAATAAAAACGTTAACGAAATCAATGTAACAACTGTAGGTTGCAGCGTATCCCCAAACTCGTTCCTGGCGATCCTAAGGGATGCACGTTTTGAACACTACACAGCAGATTCAAATGATCAAAGCTCAACGATCAGTTTATTATTTGGATCAGCTGTGTGGTGCTACTAGGGCAAAAACCAATAGGTGCACCCCTTGGGGTCCCCAAGACCAAGATTAGGAAACGCTGAGGGGTTGCTTCAAAGATTAGCTATACTAGCTAACGTTAGCACTTTCACATATCTAGCTAGCTAACGCATGGCTGGTTTGCGCAGTTTGGCAGCAATAACTACATTGGACAGTTGTGTTATCCAACTACAGTAGCTAGCTACCGGTAGTCTCATCTAGCCCAGCGAGCTAACGCGTTAGTCACCAGTCCCAATGGCAAGCTTGAAAACTAGCTAGATAGCTAACTGACTGCCTGTTTCATAAAATAATTTGAACCAGAGTCCAAACTTCCATTGTATAGTTAGTTACCTCTTTGATCAAATCTGTGACCCACCTCCTCTTTTAGGAGCGGAGTGAAGGCAGGATCCCTTCCTTTCCTCTCGCCGGTGTACTTGCGTATGATTTTTGCTGTCTCAGGGACAATATGGCCGACTACCGCCACTCACGGCTGTTCTTCTTCTTTTGGCGGATCGCAACCAATTTAAAGGTGCATATGCCGCCATCTACTGTACTGGAGTGTGAGGCTGGTATCCTCCTTATTCTGTGGATTTTATATGGCAGTTGGCAACCAACTTTAAGGTGCATAACCGCCACCAACTGGACTGGAATGTGGACCAGAGACAGCGATGGTCTAAATCCAACCCAATAATCTCATCTCCCTAAGGAAACAAAATACATAATTAAATACTACATCCCCTGAAGATTTCCCCAGCAGTTCACTTAATCCGGGCTCTTCAATCACATTACTCCTCACATCAAATAATAATCACTCCCTTTCTCTCACATATTTCTGGCACTGAAATAGAACATATTCCTCCATCTCCTCTTGACAATGATCACACCTCCCAATTGGATGTTTCCCCAGCAATTTCAATGTACTTGTGTGTCCCAGTCTCAGCCTTGTGACTACACTTTCCTCCCTTCTCTCTCGGCCTGAGGACCTCCCTGCCCCCACCTTTTCCTGGATCTTATATAGGTGTCTTCCCTCTCTCTCCATGTTCCACAACTCTTGCCAATTATTTTTAACCACTGTTCTTATTAAAGCTTGAAGCCCCACCTGAGGGACCACTGCTCTACTTCACTAATCGATTCTTGAACTCTTCTGGCTGTATGGGTAATATTTCTACCTCTCTTCCACATCGCTCCATCATCCGCAAACAATGACCTCACTATGTCAGGTCTCACCTAAGAACACATCGTCAATCATAAAAGAGAACAAAAAAGGACTAATGACACTTCTCTGGGGGGTACCTCATAGCTTTCTGACATAGAGCTCTCCACCCTCACTTGTATTGATTGCACCCAAAAATGAATCCTTTATCTAGTTAAAAACCCTTCCTCCTACCCCATGTTATCCAGCTTGATAAATAGGCCTTCCTTCCACATCAAAGAAAACGGCTACCACCACATCCTTATTTGCCTGTGCCTTCCGTATGACTGACTCAAGGCACAGTACAGGATCCATTGTTCCCCTGCCTTTCCTGAACCCACTTTGATCAGGTGACATTAGTCCTCTACTCTCCAGAAAGTACGTCAGTCTTTCCGTTATCATCCTTTTCATAGTTTACATACGTGAGAGGTCAAAGCTATCAGCCTATAGCTTAAAGGACTAGTAGGGTCTTTCCCTGGTCTCCGTGTTGACACCACTACCACCTGCTTCCAACTTCCAGGCAGTTTCACTTCCTGTCACACCTTATTGTAAAGGCCCAATATTTTCCCCATTGCAGTGTCAATGAGATGGTTAGAGACCTAACCAATCAAATTACCCTTGACAATAGCGACATAGGAGTCACTCAGAGTGCAACACGTGGAAGGGAATCTCCAGTGCACTCTTCCAATGGTTAACACACATGTCACTAATAAATAGAATCCTCCATTCAGGAGGAAATTTATTAGAATCATTAACCATGATTACACCTCGTACGACTGGTCCAATACGTAAAGAGTACTTCCGTCGTGAGGTTAGCTCCTCCGTGGATAGCATAGCTATGAAATAGACTTCATACCTATCACCACTACAATAGTGGAAGACACAGTGACTTGTAGTAAAAACTACTACAGACTCCCTCGACACCAATTCTGACTGACCTCCAGGCATTGACCTGAAAATGACCAGACTCATTCTGAACAAGTTGTAATCTGCCAGGATACTTGGTTTTCTTCCCTTGACATGCGCGCTTGTGTAAGCATAAACGCACATGCACAACGGAACATCCAATTAGGATTTATGCTAGGATCACTTAAGGGTCCAAGCAAAATACCAGCCTTAGTAAAGTTGAACATTTACTTCTAGGCCTTTGACTCTTCAGCACTCACCAGTTTTCTTCCCAGAAGTCCATAGGTCATCCCTGTAGACTGCCCAAAACTAGTGCCTTACAGCTGTAAACTTATCATATAGTTATCAACTTAGGATAGTGCCTAAGCAACAAACCAAGGAGGAAAACCCTAGATATGGCATTAGAGACAATGCCATGATAGTCATTTTGCCAGAACATTGGACGTATATAGAATACAGTCCAATTAGATTATTTTTGTGTGAGAACTATATTTTGTATCTTTTGTTTATGCTTTCATTCCTTTTCGGTTCAGTTCCTTTGACACTTAGGAAGTGAGCCATAAACAAAGTCCCCATACAACCATCACTTAGTGCCACAACGCCACTCATTGGGGAATGAATGTAATTATATATATTTCATGAGTGTGTGTGTGTGCGTTGTTAACATCTGCCTAAGTTACTGCCCAGATCTTCCAGTCTGGACGACGACCAGACGACGGGTCCGGAACGGCGACCCCAAATCCGGACACCCACGGCCCATCCTTGTGGCGGCATGCCCCACTGTCAGAGAGCCTACCAAGGTAAACCACCAGAGGGGGAGGACCGCAACGGCGATCACCAACCAGGACATCCCCTGGCACTCCCTGTGGTACTTTGCAGTTTCCAGGGAACCTACCAAGGTAAACCACCAGAAGGGGAGGACCAAAACTGCGATCAACCAACCAGGACATCCCCTGGCCCTCCCTAGGATACTTTGCAGCTTCCAGGGAACCTACCAAGGTACATCACTAGAGGGGACCGCAACGGCGATCACTAACCGGACATCAACTGCCATCCTTGTGGTGGACTGCTCCGCTTTCAGAGAAGCCTACCAAGTTCAACCACCAGAGGGGACTGCAACGATGATCTACAAACAGGACATCACATGTTCATGATTTTATGTTGATTTGTAACTTGCAGGACAAACAAGATCCAAACCACCAGGTTTGTCATGACGTTGCCCTTTTTGGGTACAGCAAGCCCCATCCCCCTCTCCCTGCCTCCCCCTTGCCTCCTTCAACTAGGCTGCTGTGGTCATAAATTCCTGAGGAGAGGATATCCTCATGGCCACGCAGTATAGAGATAGAGTGAAGTTTCATAGAGAACAAAGGAATTTCTTCCACCTCACAGAACCTGAGGTCCGAACAACATTTATGTTCCGGAGAAGGTATAAAAGATAGGTGAAGAATCCAGCTACGGACTGGTCTGTTTGTTACAACTTGGGGAAGCTCATGGGAGACGGTGTGGCCACATTACCATAATGCTGTTTATATAATAGCCTCAGATATGAGGTTTACATCTAATTGTTGTATAAGATGAATGAGTGAGTATGATACTGTTTGTAAAATTGTGTAATGTGATTTTGGACTGTTTAATGAAGGAAACTCCAATTCCCTTTTGAGTTTAACTAAATCAGAGGACCCGCACCCGCCCACCCGACTAGCATCACTACTCTGGACGGTTCTGACTTAGAATATGTGGACAACTACAAATAGGTGTCTGGTTAGACTGTAAACTCTCCTTCCAGACTCACATTAAGCATCTCCAATCCAAAATTAAATCTAGAATCGGCTTCCCATTTCGCAAACAAAGCCTCCTTCACTCATCCCGCCAAACATACCCTCGTAAAACTGACTATCCTACAGATCCTTGACTTTGGCGATGTCATTTACAAAATAGCCTCCAACATCCTACTCAGCAAACTGGATGTAGTCTATCACAGTGCTATCCATTTTGTCACCAAAGCCCCATATACTACCCACCACTGCGACCTGTATGCTCTCGTTGGCTGGCCCTCACTACATACCCGTCACCAAACCCACTGGCTCCAGGGCATCTATAAGTCTTTGCTAGGTAAAGCCCCGCCTTATCTCAGCTCACTGGTCACCATAGCAACACACACCCGTAGCACGTGCTCCAGCAGGTATATTGCACTGGTCATCCCCAAAGCCAACACTTCCTTTGGCCGCCTTTCCTTCCAGTTCTCTGCTGCCAATGACTGGAACGAATTGCAAAAATCTCTGAAGCAGGAGTCTTATATCTCCCTCTTTAACTTTAAGCATCAGCTGTCAGAGCAGTCTACCAATCACTGTACCTGTACACAGCCAATCTGTAAATAGCACACCCGACTACCTCATCCCCATATTATTACTTACCCTCTTGCTCTTTTGCACCCCAGTATCTCTACTTGCACATCATCATCTGCACATCTGTCACTCCAGTATTAATGCCTAATTGTAATTATTTTTGCCTCTAAGGCCTATTTATTGCCTACTTCCCTACTCTTCTACATTTGCACACACTGTACATCAATTTTTCTATTTTTCTTTTCTTTTGTGTTATTGACTGTACGTGTGTTTACGTGTAACTCTGTGTTGTTGTTTTTGTCGCACTGCTTTGCTTTATCTTGGCCAGGTCACAGTTGTAAATGAGAACTTGTTCTCAACTGGCCAACCTGGTTAAATAAAGGAGAAATAAAACATGTAAATAAAAAGAGGCAGCTGGACATGTATCATCAACTAACAGACAACAGTCAAATGGTAATTCATTCAAAGAGCAAGGAATAAAAACATCATTCTAATATAGTTGCATTAAACAAACGTGCAATTTTCTTTACACCACACTCCAGAGTATAGATAGATGTTATATATAACACTGCAGAAACTTTATTTAGGCTACACCACAAGGGGGCAATATGTAACTTGCATCTGTGAATGCTCTGCCAGTGAGTTATAAGTAGGCTACAGTCGGCCTACTGAACCTAGCTGTGCCCACACACAGTTGTAAATGTGTGTTGTGTTGCTGTCCCCTTTTGGTTATGATGGCCACTTCCCACTTCAAAATGGTTAGGTTAGACTGGATCCATGTGAAATGTCATCATGCTGCTTGCAGAGGTTTCAGATATACGTCTAGACGTTTGGCCGGACAATTCTTAAGAACAACAATAAGCACCCTCACAGCAATTATCCCACATTATGTAGGGTTTTATTTTGTTTCTGTAAGTGAGGCTATTCATTGCGGTCTTTGGGTCCTTGGGGTCTTTGATTGAGGATATCCTCCTAACAATTGCTCCTGGTGTTAAAATGAAATGTGTCCCACCTTACTTTACGTTTTAGATGTCTAGTCAACTACCCAGCCAGAAGAGTTTCCAAGCTACTGTAAAAACAAAAATAAAACACACACATTCTCACACACACATTGGAACTGGTGGGAAAGAGTCAGCCATCGCTGTCCTGAGTGACAACAAAAATATCAGATTTATAGGCTCTTAGACCTCATTTTACACATTTAAGTCATTCACACCATCTAATGTCGAGGTTAGGATATACAGAAAATAGTTGGTCAATGAGTGTACGGCACAGAGTTACACTTTTGTGGTGATGCAACCATTAGATACACTTAAAGTTTACAAGAGAGGAAAAGTACGCTGAATAACATGATCCGCATTCCATTTCCTGATTTATTCATTCTGACATTGAGATGTATAGAAGACTCATAACATTAAGTTCATGGTAGATGGAGGTCAAGGCCCGTATTCATAAAGCGCCTCAGAGTGCTGATCTAGGATTAAAACAAATATTTTAGATCGTAATGAATAAGATGGCATGGAAAGGAGGGACCTGATCCTCCTGTCCCAGCACTCCTACTCTGAGAGGTTTTGTGCCTAGTGTCTGGTATTATACAAGCAGGCCTGATGGTTGGGCAGCTCCACTAGACCCCCCGGTGAGCCCGTGCTCATACGCAAGACAACGATGAATGACTACGCCGTGATGGATGGTTACTCTAATGATTGCCTTGCCTGGTACACCAACTACTTTGCAGACAGAGTTCAGTGTGTCAAATCGGAGGGCATGTTGTCCGGTCCTCTGGCAATCTCTATGGGGGTACCACAGGGTTCAATTCTCGGGCCGACTCTTTTCTCTGTATATATCAATGATGTTGCTCTTGCTGCGGGCGATTCCCTGATCCACCTCTACGCAGACGACACCATTCTGTATACTTCTGGCCCTTCCTTGTACACTGTGCAATCTAACCTCCAAACGAGCTTCAATGCCATACAACACTCCTTCCGTGGCCTCCAACTGCTCTTAAACGCTAGTAAAACCAAATGCATGCTTTTCAACTGTTCGCTGCCTGCATCACCACCCTGGATGGTTACGACTCTTTTTAAAAAATATGTGGACATCTATAAGTACCTAGGTGTCTGGCTAGACTGTAAACTCTCCTTCCAGACTCATATCAAACATCTCCAATCCAAAATCAAATCTAGAGCCGGCTTTCTATTTCGCAACAAAGCCTCCTTCACTCACGCCGCCAAACTTACCCTAGTAAAACTGACTATCCTACCGATCCTCGACTTCGGCGATGTCATCTACAAAATAGCTTCCAATACGCTACTCAGCAAACTAGATGCAGTTTATCACAGTGCCATCCGTTTTGTTACTAAAGCACCTTATACCACCCACCACTGTGACCTGTATGCTCTAGTCGGCTGGCCCTCGCTACATATTCGTCGCCAGACCTACTGGCTCCAGGTCGTCTACAAGTCCATGCTAGGTAAAGCTACGCCTTATCTCAGTTCACTGGTCACGATGGCAACACCCACCCGTAGCACGCGCTCCAGCAGATGTATCTCACTGATCATCCCTAAAGCCAACACCTCATTTGGCCGCCTTTCCGTCCAGTTCTCTGCTGCCTGTGACTGGAACGAATTGCAAAAATCGCTGAAGTTGGAGACTTACATTTCCCTCACCAACTTTAAACATCTGCTATCTGAGCAGCTAACCGATCGCTGCAGCTGTACATAGTCCATCTGCAAATAGCCCACCCAATTGACCTACCTCATCCCCATTCTGTTTTTATTTATTTACTTTTCTGCTCTTTTGCACACCAGTATCTCTACTTGCACATGATCGTCTGATCATTTATCACTCCAGTGTTAATCTGCTAAATTGTAATTATTCGCTCCTATGGTATATTTATTGCCTACCTCCTCATGCCTTTTGCACACAATGTATATAGACTCTTTTTTTTCTCTACTGTGTTATTGACTTGTTTATTGTTTACTCCATGTGTAACTCTGTGTTGTTGTCTGTTCACACTGCTTTGCTTTATCTTGGCCAGGTCGCAGTTGTAAATTAGAACTTGTTCTCAACTAGCCTACCTGGTTAAATAAAGGTGAAATTAAAAATAAAATAAAAGAACTTCCTCCTGAAGGGCTGCTTGTGCACTTATATTTTTTAAATAATTTGACAGGGAAGAAATCAGGCTAGAAATTAGCTGCCTTTTCACCTCTGCATTAAGGACCCCACCCTGGGTCTGAGGCCCAGCGGCAGAAGCGGGAGCCAGGGACACATGGCAATCAGGGCCCGGCCCCGGTAGAATGACATTGTCTCTGGGCTAATGTCTCAGAGCATTCATTCCCTTCCTCACACTGTAGAGAAACAATAGCCCACAGGGTGTCTGTCGGGTGGAGAGTGTGTCAACAGTATCGCTTCTACGGTACGCGCACACACACAGCCACGCACACACACACATGCACGCACACATTGTATCCCTCCCTCTGTCTGGCTCTGGTTGGGACTGCTTGGCTGGATTGGGTGGCTCCCCACCCTCCTACCATGGAAAAAGGATCATAAAAACTCGGAAGCAGAGTATCCAAAGCCATGTCTCATGAAAGGGCCGCAGGGCCGTGTCTGATGGCAATTAGCTCTCCTGACATGCAAGTTGGCCAGGAAGCTTTAAGTTGAATGGGGGAGGTGGGGCGGGGGAAGCTCCCTGCTCGATTGTCTGAGATACAGCAGCATAAGTGTTTGCTTTGGTCGAAGTATGGTGGAGGGCACTGAATCACAATATTAGCCCATGTATTTGTCCCATGGTTTCCTTAGCAAATGTCTAGCAGATGGGAATTGATGCATTGGGACTTGTTGACAAGACAATTTACTTCTAAATGTATATGTTCCTGTCACGTTCTGACCTTAGTTCCTTTTTTATGTACTTATTTTAGTTGGTCAGGGTGTGAGTTGGGGTGGGCATTCTATGTTGTTTTTCTATGTTTTGTTCTGTTCTTATATTTCTATGTCTTTATTTTAGTTGGTCAGGGCGTGAGTTGGGGTGGGCATTCTATGTTGTTTTTCTATGTTTTGTTCTGTTCTTATATTTCTATGTCTTTATTTTAGTTGGTCAGGGCGTGAGTTGGGGTGGGCATTCTATGTTGTTTTTCTATGTTGTTTTTCTATGTTTTTCTATATTTTGTTCTGTGGTTATATTATATTATATATGTGTTTGGCCTAGCATGGTTCTCAATCAGAGGCAGGTGTCAGTCGTTGTCTCTGATTGGGAGCCATATTTAGGTAGCCTGTTTTCTATTGTGTTTTGTGGGTGGTTGTATCCTGTGTTAGTGTTTTCACCATACGGGACTGTTTCTGTTGTTTGTTTGTACTGTTGTAATTTTGTTCAGTGTTCTGTTGATTTATTAAATATATCATTATGGATACTTACTACGCTGCACATTGGTCTGATCCTTGCTACTCCTCCTCTGAAGAGGAATTCCGTTACAGAACCACCCACCGCCAAAGGACCAAGCAGCGTGGTATCGGGCAGCAGCAGAAACCTCGGGACACATGGACATGGGAGGAGATTCTGGACGGCAAGGGACCCTGGGCACAGGCTGGGGAATATCGCCACCCCAAGGCAGAGCTGGAGGCAGCGAAAGCCAAGAGGCGGTGGTATGAGGAGGCAGCACGGCAGCGCGGCTGGGACGAGAGGCAGCCCCAAAAATTTATTGGGAGGGTCACAAATGTGACTACACAAATGTGGCTAAATCAGGTAGGAGACCTGAGCCAACTCCCCGTGCTTACCGTGGAGAGAGGTGGACCGGGCAGGCACCGTGTTATGCCGTGAGACGAACTGTGTCCAAGGTGCGCAGGCATAGCCCAGTGCGTTACATCGCAGCGCCTCATATCGGCCGGGCATCGAGCCAGGTGCCGTGATGCTGGCTCAGCGCATCTGGTCTCCAGTGCGTCTCCTCGGGCTGGGGAACATGGCACCAGCCCTACGCATGGTGTCCCCCGTTCACCAGCACAGCCCAGTGCGGTCTATTCCACCTCACCACACTGGCCTGGCTACAGGGAGCATTCAGCCAGGTAGGGTTGTGCAGGCTCGGTAGCTCGAGACCTCCAGTGCGCCTCCACGGTCCGGTCTATCTGTTGCCTCCTCCAGCACCAGGCCTCCGGTGGCAGCCCCCCGCACCAGGCTGTCTATCCGTCTCCTCCCTACAGGTGCTCCCTCCTGTCCAGCGCTGCCGGAGTCTCCCTCCTGTCCAGCGCTGCCGGAGTCTCCCTCCTGTCCTGAGCTGCCGGAATCACCTTTCACTCCGGAGCTGCCGGAGTCTCCCTCCTGTCCGGTGCTGCCGGAATCTCCCGTCCATTCGGGACCCGTTGCTAGGGTCCCCAATCCGGGGTCGTACCGAGGGTTACATCGCAGCGCCTCGTATCGGCCAGGCTAGAGTGGGCATCGAGCCAGGTGCCATGAAGCCGGCTCAGCGCATCTGGTCTCCAGTGAGTCTCCTCGGGCCGGTGGACATGGCACCAGCCCTACGCATGGTGTCCCCCGTTCACCAGCACAGCCCAGTGCGGTCTGTTCCACCTCGCCGCACTGGCCTGGCTACGGGGAGTATTCAACCAGGTAGGGTTGTGCAGGCTCGGTAGCTCGAGACCTCCAGTGCGCCTCGACGGTCCGGTCTATCAGGTGCCTCCTCCACGCACCAGGCCTCCGGTGGCAGCCCCCCGCACCAGGCTGTCTCTCAGTCTCTTCCCTACAGGTGCTCCCTCCTGTCCAGCGCTGCCGGAGTCTCCCTTCTGTCCAGCGCTGCCGGAGTCTCCCTCCTGTCCTGAGCTGCCAGAGTCTCCCTCCTGTCCTGAGCTGCCAGAGTCTCCCTCCTGTCCTGAGCTGCCAGAGTCTCCCTCCTGTCCTGAGCTGCCAGAGTCTCCCTCCTGTCCTGAGCTGCCAGAGTCTCCCTCCTGTCCTGAGCTGCCAGAGTCTCCCTCCTGTCCTGAGCTGCCAGAGTCTCCCTCCTGTCCTGAGCTGCCGGAGTCTCCCTCCTGTCCTGAGCTGCCGGAGTCTCCCTCCTGTCCTGAGCTGCCGGAGCCGTCGGTCAGGAGCTGCCGGAATCGCCTTTCACTCCGGAGCTGCCGGAGTCTCCCGCCTGTCCGGTGCTGCCAGAATCTCCCGTCCATTCGGGACCCGTTGCTAAGGTTTCCAATCCGGGGTCGTGGCGAGGGTTGCCACTCCTAAGGTGCCACATAAGTGGGCCGAGACTACGGTGGAGTGGGGTCCACGTCCCGCTCCAGAGCCGCCACCGCGGTAAATGCCCACCCAGACCCTCCCCTATAGGTTCAGGTTTTGCGGCCAGAGTCCGCACATTTGGGGGGGGGGGGGGGGGGGGGGGGGGGGGGGGGTACTGTCATGTTCTGACCGTAGTTCCTTTTTTATGTATTTATTTTAGTTGGTCAGGGCGTGAGTTGGGGTGGGCATTCTATGTTGTTTTCCTATGTTTTGTTCTGTTATATTTCTATGCGTTTGGCCTGGTATGGTTCTCAATCAGAGGCAGGTGTCAGTCGTTGTCTCTGATTGGGGGCCATATTTAGGTAGCTTCATTTCTATTGTGGTTTATGGGTGGTTGTATCCTGTGTTAGTGTTTTCACCATATGGGACTGTTTCGGTTGTTTGTTTGTACTTTTGTTATTTTGTTCTGTTGATTTATTAAATATATCATTATGGACACTTACCACGCTGCATATTGGTCTGATCATTGCTACTCCTCCTCTGAAGAAGAGGAATTCCGTTACAGTTCCTTTTATTCCGTCTTAACCCCATGGCAGTTAAATGTTCTGTTCTCAACGACGTACAGGTTGCTGCTGTAAATATCTGCTCTTAGTCAACTTACTCTGTAAAATAAAAGTAAGTAACAATAAAAACAACAGCCTCCATGTCTGGCGGTATTACAGTACAGGTTGCCATACTGTTACAGTGTAACATATTCTCTCCTGTAACCTTATCAGCTGTTAGGGACTTGGTGTTACAGTTTATCCCTCTAGACTTGTATAATACATGATGGAATGCCAGGTTTTCCCACCCAGGAATTAAAATTAGAAGCTGGACATCTGGACCCCAGCTCGGCAGGCTGATGTCAGTACTGGCACTGACCCAGCACTTGCTGGCCCCACAGGGAGGGCCTCTGCAGTGTTGGCTGCTCCGGCTTTTCCTTCCTGTTCCTCCGTGACATCTTCCTGCCTTGGGGCCCTCTGGGAGCCATTTGAAGGGGCCCTTGTGGGCCCAAGACCCAGACTTTCAGGATAAGCTCAGGCAGCAGCTTCTATTTAGATTTGTTTTGACAGCATATCAGGTTCAAATAGTATTTGAAATTGTTCATGTATTTGAGCGTTTGCTTTAGTGTGCCAGGTGGGCGTGGTTTAGGACTCTTCCATTGGTCCCATTGCAACCAGGCAAGCTCACTTGAGCCCGGCTACAGTATTAGAAATGTGTTTGAACTCACGTCTGTTGGACAGCAGGCAGAGAGGGGAGTGGGACTGGGAGTGTTTTTATGCAAGTGCGCAATTATTTGGACGTTCTTCATGGGTTACGGCTGTAACATAACGCACCACTGCAATGCCACTTTGTGACACCTGTCATTTACAGTAATGTAGTCATTTTGGTGACATGACAACATTCCAAATCTGATAACGGTAACTAACTGCAAATATCGATTTTTATTTTTTTTGTCCTTATATTTTCAGAGTTGAGGTAACCAACTATTCAAACAAGATGACCTCATGTGTGTTATGGAGAAAATACATATAAGTCAATATGACAGCAATAAGTTGTCTTTATGACAGATGATTATAAAAAAAGGGGCTAAATCACAACTTGCACCAGTTTAGAAGTGCTTACAAAGCACCCCCCCCCCCCCCCCCCCCCCCCCCCCCCCACTCCACCCCATCCCCTCATACCGCTCCAGCTCCGGGGACTAGAGTTGTGATTTACACCATTAATATATCAGCAGCTGTGTTTTGCTCGACACAGGCTGCTAGGTGATATTTGGTTGTGACTGATCAATAGCACATGTGCATGAAAAGCCCATGAGATTCACTGAAACACACCAGTGCCAAAGAACACCATGCAACTTACTGCTTACTTGGATCCTTTGCAGCTCTTGAAATGCAGCTTCAATACATTCTAAGCTAAAATCATTGAATGGTTTTCTACTCTGTACACTGTGCTGCAGACCTGAGAATTGATCGACTTGTGGATCTGTAACTCAAACATGTAATTTGTTCAGTTAATAACACTTTACTTAAAGGAAACTTCCACTCAAAAACTATATTTTGGTATTTGTTTCATTAGTCCACTGTTGATATAGTCCCAACAAATGTTGCATGTCACCAATCAAGTTTCCAAGATATAGGACTTTCAAAATACAGAAAGGCACAATGCTATGGAAGAAGCATGGGGAAGTAACAGTGGATGTGCATTGATACTTGAAATGGAATTATGGCATTATGACATTTTTCAGGAATGGATGCTATCAACCAATCAGCATCCAGGATTCAACCAACCCGTTTTATAATGGCCATCATAAACCGGGCCATTCGAGCCCTGGATGCCGATTGGCTGAAAACCGTGGTATACATGTAACCAGGTCAAAAATTCCGACCTTTGGTTCGCAATGCTCAGATGTAGGGAAACAGAGCCTGCAAGAAGAGCCTTGTGGCTTCAGGCTATTCGGGGTGGGAGAGTGGGAAATGTAGGGACCCAGTGCCCAAGTAGTCTACACGTGTGTGTGGGAAACATTTCATCACAGGTAAGACGTTTAACTTGTTTAGTATAGTCCGTTTGTAACTCCACTCACAACTTGTAGTTGTATAGTCCGTTTGTTTGTGTTGTTGGTCTTGTCTAGCTTAATGTTCTGGCGGTAGCTAGCAAGGCCTCACATGGCTGCTAGCAACATCATGAAAATGGGCATGAGAGAAGCTACAATATTATGTTTTTTCTAAGTAGTGAGAATGCTCTGCAGAAGGCAAAGTTGAAAAGTCATCTTTAGACATATTGTACTTTTTTAAAATGTAGTTTTGTAATTGGCTAAAACAAGCATACAACAAAAAAAAGGTCAAGGCCCGTATTCATATAACCTGACCTTGAAAAAGGCAATGGAGTAACCTAGGTAACCACAGGTTGTTTTCCCCACAGGCGGGTGTTCTATCTACCGACTGGGACTATATCACCCCTAAGGGTTGTTCTTATGCACAATGCGAAACTGAGTTATTATACCACATACCCTTGAGGTGCCATCTTGCATTAAGATTTTAAAAATGTCACCTTGTCGGCTTGGGTTTTCAAACCGACAAGCTTTTGCTTAGTGGCCAAACTCTAACCATAAATAGAACAGTAAACAAGTAGTTTTGGTCATACCCAGTTTATAAAAGCAGTAAGGCACCTCAGGGATTTGTGGTATATGGCCAACATATACTCTGCGTTGCATCATGCATAAGAACAGCCCTTAGCCGTGGTATATTGGCCATATACTACACCTCCTTGGGCCTTATTGTTTAATTATACCTCCATGCTTTAACTAAGTAAGTAGCCTTGCACGAGTGAGCTGGAATGGCTGATAGGAGCACGAGCCTCTCCTGTTTCTGTAGCATGTGGCAGCTTGATGTACAAGTAATCAAATCAAATCACCTTTTATTTGTCACATGTGTAGAACAGGTGTAGACCTTACCGTGAAATGCTTACTTACACGCCCTTAATCAACAATGCAGTTTTAAGAAAATAGAGTTAAGAAAATATTTACTAAATAAACTAAAGTAAAAAATAATAAAAAGTAACACAATAACATAACAATAATGAGGCTATATACAGGGGGTACCGGTACAGAGTCAATGTGTGGGGGTACAGGTTAGTCGAGGTAATTTGTACATGTAGGTAGGGGTAAAGTGACTATGGATAGATAATAAATAGCGAGTAGTAACAGTGTAAAAAGAAAGGGGGGTGGGGGTAAATGAACCCCTACTTGCTAACATGCAATCATTGGAAAATAAAATGGATGACCTACTATTATCCTACCAACAGGACATTAAGAAGTGTAATATCCTATGTTTCACAGAGTCGTGGCTGAACGACGACATGGAGAATATGGAGCTGGAGGGATATTAAATGCACCGGCAGAACAGAGAAGCTATGTCTGGTAAGACGAGGGGTGGTGGTGTTTGTCTTGTTGTCAATAACAGCTGGTGCGCAATGTCTAATATTAAAGTCTCGAGGTATTGCTCGTCTGAGGTAGAGTGCCTTATGATAAGCTGTAGACCACACTCTCTACCAAGAGAGTTCTCATCTATATTATTTGTAGTCGTCTATTTACCACCACAGACCGATGTTGGCACTAAGAGCGCACTCAACCAACTCTGTAAGGCCATAAGCAAACAAGAAAATTCTCATCCAGAAGCGGCACTCCTAGTGGCAGGGACTTTAATGCAGGCAAACTTAAATCAGTTTTACCACATTTTTACCAGCATGTCACATACAGTATGCAACCAGACTCAAAAAACTCTAGACCACCTTTAGAGATGCATACAAAGCTCTCCCCCGCCCTGCATTTGACAGATCCGACCATAATTTTATCCTCCTGATTCCTGCTTACAAGCAAAAACTTGCTCAATACAGAAGTGGTCAGATGGCGCGGATGCTACGCTACAGGACTGTTTTGCTAGCACAGACTGAAATATGCTCCGGGATTCATCCAATGGCATTGAGGAGTATACCACCTCAATCATCGGCTTCATCAATAAGTGCATCGACGACGTCGTCCCCACAGTGACCATACGTACATATCCCAACCAGAAGCCATGGATTACAGGCAACATCCGCATCGAGCTAAAAGCTAGAGCTGCCGCTTTCAAGGAGCATGACACTAATCCAGACGCCTATAAGAAATCCTGAGATGCCCTCAGATGAACCATCAAACAAGCAAAGAGTCAATATAGGATTAAGATTGAATCCTACTATACAGGACCTGACGCTCATCGGATGTGGCAGTTCTTGAAAACTATTACGGACTACAAAGGGAAACCCAGACGCGAGCTGCCCAGTGATGCGAACCTACCAGACGAGCTAAATGCCTTTAATGCTCGCTTCGAAGCAAGCAACACTGAAGAAATCACGAGAGCACCAGCTGTTCTGGATGACTGTGTGATATCGCTCTCAGCAGCCGATGTTAAATCAAATCAAATGTTATTTGTCAAATGCGCCGAATATAACAGGTGTAGATCTTATAGTGAAATGCTTACTTACAAGCCCTTAACCAACAATGCAGTTTTAAGAAAATACCTAAAAAAAAGAAAGAGATAAGAAAAACAAATAATTAAGAAGCAGCAGTAAATAACAAAGCGGGGCTATATACAGGGGGTATATACAGGGGGAACGCTCTGAGCGTTCAACACCATAGTGCCCACGAAGCTCATCACTAAGCTAAGGACCCGGGGACTAAACACCTCCCTCAGCAACTGGATCCTGGGCTTCCTGACGGGCTGCCCCCAGGTGGTAAGGGTAGGTAACAACATGTCTGCAACGCTGATCCTCAACACTGGGGCCCCTCAGGGGTGTGTACTTAGTCCCCTTCTGTACTCCCTGTTCATCCACGACTGCATGGCCAAACACGATTCCAACACCATCATTTAGTTTGCTGATGACACAACAGTGGTAGGCCTGATCACCGACAACAATGAGACAGCCTATAGGGAGGAGGTCAGAGAACTGGCAGTGTGGTGCCAGGACAACAACCTCTTCCTCAATGTGAGCAAGACAACGGAGCTGATCGTGGACTACAGGAAAAGGCAGGCCGAACAGGCCCCCATTAACATCAACAGGGCTGTAGTGGAGCGGGTCGAGAGTTTCAAGTTCCTTGGTGTCCACATCACCAATGATCTATCATGGTCCAAGCACACCAAGACAGTCGTGAAGAGGGCACAAAACATTTTCTCCCTCAGGAGACTGAAAACATTTGGCATGGGTCTCCCGATCCTCAAAAAGTTCTACAGCTGCACCGTCGAGGGCAGACTGGTTGCATCACCGCCTGGTATGGCAACTGCTCGGCATCTGACCATAAGGCGTTACAGAAGGTAGTGCATACGGCACAGTACATCACTGGGGCCAAGCTTCCTGCAATCCAGGACCTGTATAATAGGCGGTGTCAGAGGAAAGCCCAAATATTGTCAGAGACTCCAGTCACCCAAGCCATGTTTTCTCTGCTACCGTAACCGGAGCGCCAAATCCAAAACGCTCCTTAACAACTTCTACCCCCAAGCCATAAGACTGCTGAACAATTAATTAAATGGCCACCGGAGTATTAATTTGACCCCCCCCCCCCCTCCATTTGTTTAGTACACTGCTGCTACTCGCTGTTTATGCGTAGTCACTTCACCCCTACCTACATTTACAAATTAATTCTAACCTGTACCCCTGCATACTGACTCGGTACCGGTACCCCTGTATATAGCCTTGTTATTGTTATGTTATTGTGTTAATTTTTTTATAATTTTTTTACTTTAGTTTATTTGGTAAATATTTTCTTAACTCTTCTTGAACAGCACTGTTGGTTAAGGGCTTGTAAGTAAGCATTTCACAGTAAGGTCTACACTTGTTGTATTCGGCGCATGTGACAAATAAAGTTTGATTTGATAGGACGCTAGTCTATCGCAGGGCCTTACCCCCAATCTCCTTAATGCTGAGCGCCCGGCAAAATGCATCATGCCCCATTTGTAGTCTTTGTATGACTTGGCCTTCCAATCTCAGGGTGGACACTATAACCAGAAGCCCCTGAGTTGGTTGAGGCTTTAACTAAAGTGCTACCAATTGTTCAGCTCACTACCTTTAACCATTATTTCCTGATATTGGGCATCGGTTCAGCAATGTGCCACACGTTTTGATGGTTTCCATGAGTAATCATTAGTCTTGACAATAGATCTACTCATGTTGCCTTTCCTGTTTTCCCCTTTAACTTTGTACAGCAAATTCAGAGAATGATGATTCGGAGTGAATAATGTTTTCCTCGCACACTTTGCTATGTCCTATCCTTACTAGGCTCAAAGGGCCCTTGGTTGGCCACTTTAGAATCGACCAGCTCAGCTATTTTGGAAAGGCCCCATCTCACACTTCCTTTCAGAGATTCCTTAGCATTGCTCAAGTATGTACTTAAAATTCCCATGTATACTTTATCTTCAAAGAATTCACTACATCACCTTGTTGGTGGAGATTTCGGTAGCCCTTTCCACTCCTGACATCACGTAAACAAACGGGTTAAAAATGGCAGATCTTGTCATTGTTAAACGCCTAAATTGGAATGCAGTCGCTCTACAGTAACATGCTATACATGACGTCAGAGTTACGGTTTTCCGCTTCACTGTTCTGTATGGTTTTTGACGAACAAACAATATACATTTGAGCAGCCCCCCTCCCCCCTTCGCTCCCACTAATTGTGCTACTTTTGCACATTTGTTGTTCTCTGAGTGAGGGAAATGCTGTAAATTGAGAAGTCGATGTGTTCTGAAAGATGAGACATTGAGGATTATAATAAATACAGCGTTGATGTCATACAAGCAAACCACACACCCGTGAGTCCAAATGTGCACATCACATTTCCATATTTAAAAAATAATGTCATTTACAGTATCAACGTTTATGATCGCTATGTTTGATCCACAGTTAAAAGGATGACTGCCATGTGTTATACCCTGCCTGGGTTGTCCTGAACAGAATGAGCCTATGTTTGATCCACAGTTAAAAGGATGACTGCCATGTGTTATACCCTGCCTGGGTTGTCCTGAACAGAATGAGCCTATGTTTGATCCACAGTTAAAAGGATGACTGCCATGTGTTATACCCTGCCTGGGTTGTCCTGAACAGAATGAGCCTATGTTTGATCCACAGTTAAAAGGATGACTGCCATGTGTTATACCCTGCCTGGGTTGTCCTGAACAGAATGAGCCTATGTTTGATCCACAGTTAAAAGGATGACTGCCATGTGTTATACCCTGCCTGGGTTGTCCTGAACAGAATGAGCCTATGTTTGTCGTGTTGCATGCAGCGGAACACACACTTGAATGCACTCATGTCATGACTCCATTCTATGAGCCCCAAAATTACAATATGTTTGTCTGAAGTGCCGTTTGAAAGCCTAACACTGTAAGATCATATTTTATAACTTGTTAACCAACTTTATAACCATATTGGCAAGAGAAGACGCTTTCAAATGATTCCCACCTGACCAAGTATGCAATTTATAATGGAACGTTTTTGGATTGCGTAAAGAAAAACAGTAATTGTGTGGATCCGGGCTGTGTTCCTATCAAAGCTAGGAGAGTTTAAAAAAATCACCTTATAGTTGAAGGCTCTTTCCTTGAGTCATGTACAGTGGGGAAAAAAAGTTTATAGTCAGCCACCAATTATTCAAGTT
This sequence comes from Oncorhynchus mykiss, assembly GCF_013265735.2. Taxonomy (NCBI): domain Eukaryota; kingdom Metazoa; phylum Chordata; class Actinopteri; order Salmoniformes; family Salmonidae; genus Oncorhynchus; species Oncorhynchus mykiss. The sequence goes on along the minus strand of NC_048571.1, from coordinate 77,054,487 downwards.
CTCCCAATTAAAAAAATGAGAGAGGCCTGTAATTTTCATCATAGGTACACTTCAACTATGACAGACAAAATGAGAGAAAAAAATCCAGAAAATCACATTGTAGGATTTTTTATTAATTTATTTGCAAATGATGGTGGAAAATAAGTATTTGGTCACCTACAAACAATCAACTGTGGGAGCAATTATTAGGAAATGGAAGACATACAAGACCACTGATAATCTCCCTGGATCTGGGGCTCCACGCAAGATCTCACCCCGTGGGGTCAAAATGATCACAAGAACGGTGAGCAAAAATCCCAAAACCACACGGGGGGACCTAGTGAATGACCTGCAGAGAGCTGGGACCAAAGTAACAAAGCCTACCATCAGTAACACGCTACGACGCCAGGGACTCAAATCCTGCAGTGCCAGACGTATCCCCCTGCTTAAGCCAGTACATGTCCAGGCCTGTCTGAAGTTTGCTAGAGAGCATTTGGATGATCCAGAAGAAGATTGGGAGAATGTCATATGGTCAGATGAAACCAAAATATAACTTTTTGGTAAAAACTCAACTCGTCGTGTTTGGAGGACAAAGAATGCTGAGTTGCATCCAAAGAACACCATACCTACTGTGAATCATGGGGGTGGAAACATCATGCTTTGGGGCTGTTTTTCTGCAAAGGGACCAGGACGACTGATCCGTGTAAAGGAAAAAATTAATGGGGCCATGTATCGTGAGATTTTGAGTGAAAACCTCCTTCAATCAGTAAGGGCATTGAAGATGAAACGTGGCTGGGTCTTTCAGCATGACAATGATCCCAAACACACCGCCCGGGCAATGAAGGAGTGGCTTTGTAAGAAGCATTTCAAGGTCCTGGAGTGGCCTAGCCAGTCTCCAGTTCTCAACCCCATAGAAAATCTTGGGTTGAAAGTTGAAAGTCTGTGTTGCCCAGCAACATCCCCAAAACATCACTGCTCTAGAGGAGATCTGCATGGAGGAATGGGCCAAAATACCAGAAACAGTGTGTGAAAATCTTGTGAAGACTTACAGAAAATATTTGACCTCTGTCATTGCCAACAAGTATTGAGATAAACTTTTGTTATTGACCAAATACTTATTTTCCACCATCATTTGCAAATAAATTCATTAAAAATCCTACAATGTGATTTTCTGGATTTTTTTCCTTCTCATTTTGTCTGTCATAGTTGAAGAGTACCTATGATGAAAATTACAGGCCTCTCTCATCTTTTTAAGTGGGAGAACTTGCACAATTGGTGGCTGACTAAATACTTGTTTGCCCCACTGTAAATACATTGAAAGGAGTTAAGAACTGTGCAGTTTGGTGAGGTGTGTGGCCAATTGGAGACACAAGTTAGACATCTCAGTCAAACTCTTGTAATCGTTTTTTTCTCATCTTGCACCTACTCCAAAATGTCAATAAATATTATTTTTATGTTACTGAATGTATACAGAGTATTTTTAGATTTAGTTTTTGCCAAATGCTGTGAAAAGTACAGTAAATGTAAAATGAACATAAAATCAACAGTGTAATGTTTGGATTCAGTCTTGTGTCAGGTAAACTGTTGTCTTAACCTTTGGTGTGTTCATTTCCCCATAATCTCCAGTGTCTTCTTTCAATTCTTTCATGGTCATGCATACACTTTTTATTGTTATTATGTTAGAAACATTTCAATATGGACCAATTTCCACAAGTGTAAGGGGTTAACCATATGAAAACATCACCACAAATGTGTTGGTATGAGGGGCTGAAATTAGACTAGGGACAACAACAACTATGTAAAAATATATTTAATTTCAACGCAAAATACAAAATGGTGTTGAAAAGGCAACCAAATAGTCTCATTTGTTCCTCCAAAATCACATTTCACCAAACCAGCATTATGAGAGGAACATTCTTTTTTTGACAGTCATATTTTTTAGTCTGTTTCCGCAGTTCGAAGGCATTCTGGCCTATGTGTCGGTCTGTGTAGGAGTAGGTGTGATAGCTGGAGTTTTTCCCTGAGGTGCGGACTTGAACTAAACCATCCTTGGAATTTGAGAGTTGTCTATCTTCGGCTCATTCGTAGTGCACGGGTTGCATGCATTTTCAGACAACCCCGACCATCTTTCCCCTGCAAAAATAAATGTCATGTTCGGTCAGTGTTATTCATTAACATCAGAATTGATTTCTGGAAAATTCTGAAGCGGGAACCATCTGCGACCAACATATGAATACTACATGCATCTTTGTCTTTGGCTTAAATCCATGCTCATTCTCCCTTGTGGATAATACAAATAGTTTAGTGAAATCTAATGTCATTGATATCAACAAACCCTTCCTCGGTTTTTCCTTTAAAGGATATCTATGCAGACTGAAAATGATATTAATAAATGCACGATGTCCCAACAGGGATCATTTTCCATGTGTGTGTTCTCTCTCAAGAAGCTGTTTGACAGATTTTATAGCATGTTTGACAAATTTCCCTTAACTGATGGATGCCCATTATGATGAATCTTAAGTGACATGGTAAGAAAGTATTTAACTAAATAGGCCTAGTATTGTTTTGATGCCATACTATCATTGTGAAATGACTATTTTTGTAAATGACATTGAATGCACAGAAACAGTAGATTATAATAACATGGTGCAATACTAGCTGTCAAATGTGCCACTCGCCCACTTCAGAACCATAGGCTACTACTGCCTGTCTACTACGTAAAATAAGTTAAATATATTTGAAATTCATACTTGACATAGCACTGTCATGCACGCTTACCCCTTTCCGCTGGTTGCTCAAGCAAAAGGTGCAGATTGTTCTGGGTTGCTTCCCCTCGCCATCTCCTTGCACGCGATACACTGCACTCAAGCACGGCTGCCCATCCTCGCACCCGTCCCCAAGGACAAGAATGTTGGCCAAGTGCGAGATGTAGCTGGACGCCAACCGGAGCGTTTCAATTTTGGAGAGCTTTCTGTCCACCGGCTCCGTGGGTATGAGTGTCCGGAGCGCGGTGAAGGCGGTGTTGACGCTTTGGGTCCGGTCTCGCTCCCTGGCGTTGGCTGTGTTGCGCTGTTTGACCACAACAACCCCACCGACTCCCACCACGCGGGAAATCTGCCGACAAGTCTTCTCTGAAGAGGCACAGCATCCATAGCTCTGGTCCGAGCTGCCGTCGCTCTCGCTGCGGTTCCCCTCGTCGTCCGACATCATGTTGAAGTCAGGAGGATATGAGGAGAAGGGGTAAGTTGCCACCGGCCGAAGCATGGTAAAGGCCATGATAAACTAAAGTATAATGAAACTATTCCCTAGAGAAGCATACAGTTTAATTTGTGGGCATGGACAGCCGTGGAGACCAGAACGTGCATAAGAATTCCCCCTCGAATAAGAAAAAAATGTTTTGACATATCCCCGTAGGATGGTGTGGCCCGGATGGTCAACAGTGAGTGTGTGTAAACGTGCTTGAGTGAGCTCTTATAGCCTACTGTAGCTCTTCAGCAGAAGGGGAGGGGTTGTTCAGGCAAACCAATCTGTCCAAAATGACCATTAACTGTCCAAAAGAAACCATTTCCCTCCGAAATTATATCATAGACTATAAACAACTTTTGTAATTTTAATAGGTCAGTATCATTTTCAGAAAATGAAGCATAATTTACATGAGATGGTGGAGTTTCAATTATTTATTGAATTCCCCTTAAACACTGTTTGACACTGGAGGCTGCTTTTGCCATTTAATTATGCACCACAATAAAAAAAGAAGAAGCTATTATTATGAGAAAAACCTTTTGTCCCACATTGCACTAATTTAAATTGGCCTACTACCATTGTTGGATATTCAAAATATGTAATGAGTGTGATTATGCAGAAAGAATGTGAGGTGTGGCACTCAAATCAAATCCTTTATATAAAAATGTTAGGTTTTGGTCAACACAGACCTACATAAGATATAGAAAGGTGCACTTACCAAAACTGATAGAAAGCAAGCAATCTTAAACCACAACAAATAGTTTATTATGTAGGCACAAGTATACATATTACAGTTTAATATCATGTAATCAAACTAAAGTAGGCCTAGGATCATTGACAAGGAGGTTCTAAACTCCATCTCCTCTTAAAAATAATAACACTTTACTTAAAGCATCCAGGTATGATGCTTTATAAGTTATGTATAACTTCACAACATTACAATGTCTTATAACAAGGTATATGTTATGTCTCTCTATAGGTATTAGTCTAAAGCCCCTGTGACAGATTCTGTCCTCAGAGACCAATCTAAGAGTGGCACAACGGTGAGCCCTGGTTAGTTTGTTTAAAGGGTTAAGTGAGCTGGGTAAATAAACAGGCAGCAGATGCTGGAGGTGATCAAGCCCTCCACTTTCTCTGGTTGCGGCCCCAAATGGCACCCTATTCCCTACATAGTGCACTACTTTTGATGGACCCTGATAAAAAGTAGTGCACTATTAAGGGAATAGGGTGCTGTTTGGGATGCTCACACAGAGTGCGGAAAAGCAAATGGCTTCCAGATTCTCTGGTGTGTGCCATCAAAAGGCCTGTTTGGCTTGCTTTACAAACAACCTCTGACACATCGAACCACCGGCAGACCCTGCTGGCTCTGGCACTAGCTCAGCTGCACCAACAATGGTGACCTGCAGAAGACCCGGTGCCCACTCATAAACTGGGACACCACAAGCCAAGGTTATTTTTACTGCTCCTCAGCCGGCCAGCAACACGACCCCTTACTCACTTTCCCCCAGCTCACAGTTTGGAACCGTAAATACTTTGCCCCCCGCACCAAGGAATACCACTTAAAACTTGTTGATGTGATTAACTAAGGGATATTTAGTTTGCAGTCAGTGTGCTCCAAAGTAGTGTTTGTAGGTGTACAATGAGAAGGTGGTATTTAAGTGCAATTTATAGACTATGGTGCAAAAAGTAATTGGTCATTTTTTAGGACAGAAATATAAGAAATAAAAAACGACATTTGCAAGAAACCACGAGTTGTGACCATTACATGACAAAAGAAAGTGGAAAAACAAGATAACGTTTTTAAGTGATGTCTGTATAGGCAGGCAGCTGAACAGTGTGTCACAACAGGCCTGACAAATAGCCCCCTTTAGGACAATACACCAACTCCTCCTGACTGTTTTCTCTCTTGGACAACTCCTGCACTGTTTTGAGTGATGTTATGGTGACCACATCGTGAGTCAGACCCAATATTGTAATAGAGCCAGCAGAGCGCTGCCATGATGACCCGCTAGGGTTAGATACTCTCTGTAGTCAGGCGTGTTGACTCATGGATGCTTCGGAGAAAACCGATAAAACCCTGACCCAGAGCAGCTCTAGCCTGGTCCCAGATCTGTTTGTGCTGTCTTGCCAACACCTGTGGTCATGAAGTCATCACACACTCTTAGATAAAAAGGTTATATCTAGAACCTTAAAGGGCTTTTCGACTGTCCTCGTAGGAGAACCCTTTGAAGAAAACTTTTTAGTTCCAGGTAGAACCATTTTGGGTTCTATGTAGGATTCTCCAATGTGGACAGCTGAAGAACCCTTTTGGAACCCTTTTTTCTAAGAGTGTAGGAGTTGGCAAGACAACACAAACAGATATAGAACCAGGCTAGAGTAGCTACACCAAATATCACCCTGCCAGCTGCAGCTCTCCTAGAATATTGGGGGCATACAATAGATTTTAATATTGACAATACTTCCAGCATGAGGTTTTTGTACAGAAAAGTAAATGCAGTGGAAGGATATGAGGTCTGAATAACATTTCAGATGCCTATATCACTCATTTAGAGAGACTGCTCCAATAGAAGTGGTTATTGCTGCAAACATCACACCGTTTTTGTGGAGGAGGTGCATCATGATGTCTGTGGGGAAAACAAGGTTAACTAGGTTACTCCATTGGCCCACAGTAAAAACATGACATTTTTCAAACACAATTTTCATGTTGTCTGCTTGTTTAAATCAATGACAAAACTACATTTCAGAAAAGTACATGTCTAAAGATGACTTTTCAACATTGCCTTCTCCCGAGCATTTTCACTATTTAGAAAAACCTAATATTGTAGCTTCTCTCATGCCCCTTGTCATGACGGTGCTAGTGTAACCGATGTGAAATGGCTAGCTAGTTAGCGGTGGTGCGCGCTAAAAGCGTTTTAATCGGTGACGTCACTCGCTCTGAGACCTTGAAGTAGTGCTTCGAGGGTGACTGTTGATGTGTGCAGAGGGTCCCTGGTTCGAGCCCAGGTAGGGGCAAGGAGAGGGACGGAAGCCATACTGTTACACTAGCAGCCACGTGTGTGAGTGCTAGCTAGCTACTGACTGGAACATTAAGCTAGCCAAGACCAATAACACAAACAAATGGACTATACAGTTTAGCTAGAAATAATGAGTGGAGTTACAAACGGACTATACTAAACAAGTCTTACCTGTGATGTAATGTTTCCCACACACATAGCTACGTGTAGTCTACTTGGGCACCGGGTCCCACCTTTCCCACTCTCCCACCCCGAAAAGCCTGAAACCACAAGGCTTTTCTCGCAGGCTCTGTTCCCTACATGGGAAATATTATTTTCCCCCAATTTGTGGGCGTGGTCGAGGGAAATTCCTTATTATTATGGGAATACTGACTGGGACTATTTAATGCTGAAACACATCAGTTGTCATTGTTATTATATAACGTATTAAATATAAGAACATTACACTTTTTATTCTACTTTAATGTCTATCAATACCATTATTTCCAGTTTGTCCCTCAGTTCATGCAACTTGGTAGGACTATAAAGTAGCAATACTATACTTTTTTGACCCCTTAAATGTGACCTAAAGATGAGGCTTTCAATCTAACCCTCCCCCCTCTTTTTTTCTCTTTGCCTCCCTCTCTCCCGCCCTTCCAAAGATACTGATCGTCTTACACAGCTTTCGACATGCTGAGTTATCTGGACAGGTGGGAGTGTCAGTTAAAATCAGCACTAAATGGCCCTATACTTCAGTAGTCTGACTACACCACAATCTATTTACTCTAGTTTCACTTGATTTGAGGATTACATGAACAAATTATGAAAAATGTACATGTTTGAGATAGGTCCAATGTTCCCTTAAAACATTATTTTTAAAATCACAATGTAGGCCTACCAGAGTGGCCGACCATCCAAAACAATGGAGAAAATGCATCCCATAACATTTTAACATGGAAACAGCTGTTCTATCATTCAGCCTACAGTAGCAGCCAATGTTTGGTGTTCAATGTAGGCCTACATTCCATGAGACTTTTGAAAAAACATGCAGGGCTTGACATTAACCTGTTTATCCACTTGTCCTTCAGAGGTGACTGGAAATGGAGGTGAGTGGAAATGGAGGTGAGTGGAAATGGAGGTGAGTGAAAATGTTGTATTGTGTTTGATGCAAGAAAACACTTTACAAAATAAAATAAATTATTATTCCCAGAGAGTCAGATGAAAATGTTACCCTCTGCCTATTAGCTACTTAGCTATCTCAAAATACAACACTGCCCCTTTAAGACATAAACGCTCTTCACCTGACCTGTTTTTAAAAGATGGCTAGAAATGTACATGTTTTGTGTTCTTGTAGGAAGCAATCACTCTCCCAATGTTGACCAGAAATGAAAGAGAACAGGGCCAATAACTCCATACAACTAGTAATGAATATGAACATACAGTAAGTGTACACATGGCTACATGCAGCTCTCGCGTTGATCTCAAAACAAGCACATCTACTCACGTCTGCTGGTGCCTGTTAATGCAATAGAATCCTAATGTGATGCTCTTTGCAAAATCTCTTGCATAGGTTTTGCATACTAAGTCTTGCATAGTTAGTTTTATTTCGGTATGTTGCATTGAAAGTGGCTAATATCAACCCCTCTGAATCAGAGAGGTGCCTTTATCGAGGTCATCGGGGCCTGGGGAGCAGTTGTTGTGGGGGTTAACTGCCTTGCTCAGGGGCAGAACAGCAGATTTTCCCAGAACAGCAGATTTTCTGGTTTGAGATAGTACTTAGATATGTTTCCTATATAATAACAATGCATTTTGTTACATTGCTAGATAGATAAAAAAACAGCAAACATGTCCTATTATAGGTGACAGTCTCTCAAGGTTACACTTGCTGGGTCAAGTATTGACCTGGGGACATTTGGGTGGTATTTTTGGTGGGACGGACGGATATCCAAACGGAGTAGGTGCCGAGGTTTGATGAACTAACTATCATGTCATCATCATCTCCTCTGAGACCCTCATCTCTCCCAGACAGTTTGGAGGTCCACCCCTCGATCACAACAGGAAGTTTTCTCACACGCGACGATTCTTTGGAGAAGCTTGCTAACAGGCCTTAATGGTCGCCTGGCCGGGCCTGCGGTTCCTCTGACCCACATTAGACAGCATCCTCTTGGACCGCATGGGACCTCGGGACCCTTGTCTCAACTCCATGGTGTTCACGGGCCGGCTAGTTTATCAGGCTGGAGAATCTACAAGAACCTACAAGGCGGGCCATGAAAGCTCCTCTTTTATGATCCTACTTCCAAGGTTGAAGATTTGATCAGATTTAATAAAGGTAGGCTATAAAAGGCCTCTTCCGCTATATCCCTCTGACGTAACGTGCTCTTGATTTGGGCCGCTTGTATCCTCAGTCGCGATTGGCTGAGAGTGGACCTGGAGTGGGGATACGGATTCTTTTGTTAATTGTTTTGATGTTTTTTTATGTATAGTGTGTGGGGTTTGGCTGTTTTTAATAGCTAGGTACATCCTTTTCATGGACTGTGGTTTAGAATAGCGTGTGTATGTGGGATGGGTGTTTGTGTGTACGGACCGCATTGTGTCTAAAAATAGTAGTCTGGAGTGCACTGAGACACATAGCTGTACTTTCCCATGGGGGACCCAGTGGCCGGGGGCCGAAAAGAGAAGTTTCTGGGCCCCTGTCTGGGCCAGAGGGGGGAAAGGGGCCTGGTTCTCATGACACCTGACCCAGTCCACATCCTGTCCTCAGCCCCACAGCGTGGTGTGGTTAGGGGGCCGAGCCGGGCCAGTGGAGAGCCTCTGACCCAAACTAGATCCGGATGGCACTCTGACTGGGTCTCTGACTGTCTCTCTGGAGGCACAAGCATGGGGGAAACACACTGCTGTCACACCCTACATGGTGGTTTTCCTTATGTACTGTGTATTAAGGACTGACTGGTTGGTCGTACAAACCTTGTTTGTTTGATGGATCCTTTTTCATAAAAGTGGTAGCCCCCTCTGCTGGTCAAGAGAAGAGCTACAGTTAAATTAAATAACTGATGGTTGGTTGTCTGTTATTTGTTAGTTGAATTACCTCAAAGTTGTTGTGTGAAGCAAGAAGGATTCGAACAAAATGTATTCTGAATTCGTTGATACTTTTGTTTTCTTAATGGTTTATGTGTCAGGTAATGTTACCTCGAGTGAACATGTGTGTTAAGTTGATGATGGTTGACCCCTTGAAAATGGAACACGGCACAGAGAACAACTTAGTGAAAATAGGATATTTTAATAATTAATATTACTTGGTAAAAGTTCAAGGCATTTTTTCAAGGCTTTTCATGATCACATACAAAGTTGAGTACAATTCAAATTCAACAGCTGTATTGTAGACCTACATAGGGCAAATAATTAATGGTACCAATACTTAATAATGGTATAAAAATTTGACTTTACATGTCTTTACATGTCTGACTATCACATTGTAGCTTACAATTACATCCTTTGCATAGATTCAAAAACAAAGGGGCATATTAATAATTTCCTACGTAGAACACAAATATATCAACAATTATTGTGAATGAGATCAGATATAGCACTACTTAGTCTCATAAATATATTACAGCATTTTATAAGATGTTCAATTTATAAATCAAATCAATTCACAACATAACCAATCAATTCATCATTTGATAAATAAATAAATACATAAATGAAAAATTTTATAAATAAACAAATATGTCTCTTGTGGAAGACATGTTTAAAGGGAATTAAGAGCTAATTGGCATATAAAATAATACTGGAATGTAAATTATTGCAAGTAAATAAATAAGAATTCATAAAATAAATATTGAAAAAAAAATATTGACATTTTAATAAGTTATTCAGTCCTCATCATCAGTTATCTTCTATGTTCTTGAACAACCCTCAATGCCATTATTATTGCTCTCTACCAAAAGGCAGGAAGAGGAAGACGAGTGTTGAGGAGTGCTCTCTTTGACAAGGGATGTGTTTATTAGGCACCGAATGGAAGAAATCGGACTGAAACAAGGAGAGGGACTACCTGGATTTGTCCAAGAAGAAACCCTCATTTTCGCTTTCAGTTACGAAGCATTTTAAAATATTTTCTGTTATATGCCCTAATGAACACAATCCTGGTCTCTCTTGTAAGAAGATGTTATCTCAGTGAAACCGACCTGGATAAATAAGCTGAAATAGAAAATAAACTGATCCCTGATCAGTCCTCAGAGCAGCAGTCCTCTTCGTCTCCAGAGCCCTTGAAGCAGGCCGACTCGTAGTGCTTGTTCAGGTAGGACTTGAGTACAAAGCTCTTGCCGCAGTGCTTGCACTCATAGTGCTTGAAGGCTGAGTGCGTCTGCATGTGGGCACGCAGGTTGGAGCGGTCCGCAAACGCTTTGCCGCAGTGGGCACAGGCAAATGGTTTTTCGCCCGTGTGCGAGCGCATGTGACCCTGCAGCAGCCATGGCCGGCTGAACGCCTTGCTGCACACGCTGCACTCGTGCCGCAGGTCGTGGGTGAGCATGTGCATGGCCAGCGCCGGCATGGACACATAGGCCTTGTGGCACGTGGGGCACGTCCTGGCCTGCTGGCCGTCCAGGCTGCGGTGCGTCTGCTTGTGGCGGCTCAGGTTGGATGAGGTGGCGTAGGTCTTGCCACATTCGCCACACGTGTGGCGGCCCGGTCCCTTGGATTTCCCAGACTTCCCTTTGGCAGCCTTAGCCGCTGTGGCTCCTGTGGAGCTTTCTTCTGTACTGCCATCTCTCTCCTCACCTTCCTTGTGTTGGTGCCTGTGGTTGGCCCTTGTTCGAGAGCGGCCGTCAGAGATGAGGACGGCGTCCACTGGGTAGTAGATGCTGCTATCCGACTCGGTGGTGACGCTCGAGTGGGGGCTGTCGGGCTGCTCCATGTCATGGTCAGAGTAGTCCTCCCCCCCACTGCTCCCCGTGCTCCCCGGAGAGTACAGGGGCCCCACAGAGAGCCCGGTCTGCCACTTCGAACCCAGCTCCTTTGTGCTCTGGCATATTGAGGGGATCACATAATCCTGGATGTAGCCTGTAGCGGGTTGGAAGAGAGAGAATTTGAATAAATAAGGGCATACATTTATGAAAATGTATACACATTTTTACTAAATAATTTGTTACAAAATACGTTTTGGGGTCGAGGATGTTATGGTTTTATGATTCCAGCACTCTTTCTGATGCCAGTTGAAAGCATCTTGTTGTTTTTTAGTTTTTTGTTGAGCCATTGAGTAAAAACCTCTCACTGGGCACAGACGTCGATTCAACGTCTGTTCAACGTTAGTTCAACATAATTTCATTGAAATTACATGGAAACGACGTTGATTCAACCAGTGTGTGTCCAGTGAGCTGGATCTTCCATGCGTTGCGAGTCAATATGAAACTATACAAGAAACCAAAAGCAAGTACTTGGTTCAGCAAGATTTGCGAATTAAATATGAATGACTCTTCAGTGCACCGTTTTTCAGCGATCAATAACTCATCCGGCTCAGAACAAGGGTTGTATCCCAAATGGCACCATATTCCCTATATAATGCACTGCTTTTGACCAGGGCCCATAGGGAATAGGGTGCCATTTGGGACGCATCTAAGGACAATCATTGCTAGCTACATCAAAAACACCATCACATACGAAACACAAGTTCTATGCACTGACACAACAGTCATAAAATTAAACACACTTGTTAGTTCTCCACAACCGATCCACCTGTCACCTTCCCATCCAATGCCACCATATATAAATCTGGGCCAAAACAGAATGTCTAAGAAGATAAATTCCCCAAAGCACTAATTCATTTTAATCAGATCATTCTCCATCTGTGGTGTGCTGAAAGTGCCTGTGAGTATGGTAATAGAGATTGAATGACAGGTGCAGTGTCATTTGAGGATGGGGATGGAAAGGAGGAGTTATAGTCTGATCTTGACAACAGTGCACACTATATTGTGCTCCCCCTGCAACACAAAGGGATTCAGACAGCTGGCATCCTAAATCTGGGAACAGATGATCCGGCGAGCCAAAGCTCTGTGGTTTTCAAGGGCATTCCACCAACAACAAAAACAAAACACACCACAAATTTCGATGGAAGTGTTTTGCCCTGAAATCACAGTATGAGTTGACAAAACCTGTACATCTGAAGTTGGTTGTACTCCCCTCTCATTGTTTTGAATCCATTTTGTGACATCATAAACAAATGATGTCACATAAAGCATGTTGCCCTTTTCCATATAAGGTAATATGTTCTAATGTATGCTCTTTTTCACCATTTAACATTGAGTTTTGTCAATTCATCAGAGAAACATATTTTGTCAATGGATTTTAGAGGGGGAGAGAGAGGGATTTCATTTCTGCAATTTGACCCCCTGTGGGTATCTAGCATCCTGTAAGATCAGATGGAATGGAGGAGGATGAGGAGATGGAGATATGGAGGGGGGTTGGTGATGATAAGGGGAAACGCTCAAGAATAACAGCTAAGGACAAACCAGTCCCATGTGGATATCTGCTTTCTGGTGGTGATGGAGAGGTTTGGACCTCACAAAGGCTTGGATGGGATTTCAAGCCTAATGTATACATCCATGTATACCATTATGTATGTACACAATAGTATTAAAGCCTGTTGTGTGATCTGCTCAGTATTAAATTGATTGGTCCAGTGTGACCTGAATTCTATTTAGCATCACTGGAGTTAGAAAACAAAAGGATTGAATTGAAAACACAACATCACAGGCTTCATGGTAGAAGACATGGACCAAGAGGTTGATCCGTTTACTGAATATTTTTCTAAATAAAAGTCATTTTTAAAACAAATGCTTTTGTGATTTTTCCATTCCTGAACAAATACAGTATTGCAACAAAATAATTATCTAAAACCTACAACTCTAATCTATATACTCCTGAGTGGCGCTGCGGTCTAAGGCACTGCATCTCAGTGCTAGAGGCATCACTACAGACCCTGGTTTGATTCCAGGCTGTATCACAACCGGCCGTGATTGGGAGTCCCATATGGCGGCGCAGAATTGGTCCAGCGTCGTTAGGGTTTGCTTGGGGTAGGCCGTCATTGGAAATAAGAATTTGTTCTTAACTGACTTGCTTAGTTAAATAAAGGTTAAATAAAATATTAAATAAATATACAGCAAGCAAATTAATGATGACAATGCACTTTTTGTTTTCAATGTGTAGACAGAATTTTTAAGTAATCTTGACCCACCATTTTCACTCAAATGGACCGCCAAGTTGGTGGTGGACTCAGTGATGGCACGAGTGAGTGTGTACGATCCGTCGTTGTGATGCTGATGAGGATGATTGGAGGAGGAGAAATCGTGGACCTTCAGTTGCTTCACCAAAAAGGAACGTGGCATTTTCTTGACGGGCTGTTCCTAATGCCACATATGAAGAACAAAACTGCACAGGAAAAAGTCAAAGACCTGCACCCTTTAGAAAAGGCCTCAAGTCAAAGAAAACCAAAATGGTGGTGGACGATACTAAAAGATGCTCTGAGATTTCCCTCACTGCTAAAACTCCCAGGCCTGAATAGCCTGAAAAGCCTCAGTCTGAATGCCAGAAGGAAGAGAAACAGAAAGGACAGAAGAGAAAGGAAAAAGTGAAAGACAAAGGATAGGAGAAAGAACACAGAGAAAGAAATAAAGTGTAGAGAGATAGAGGGCGAGAGAAGAGGAGATGGCTAGACTAGCTGAGCTCAGCACTCGCACAGGCTTTTATATGGAACACGAGTCCCCTAAGATCAGGTGGTGCCTTTGGAAAAGGGAGCCTGCTTAGCATTAATCCATCAAACATCCCCGGGGACACACATCAAATTACCACAAGCCGTCTGTGCATGCCAGCGCGCACACACACACACACACACACACACACACACACACACACGAGTGCACATGCACATTGCAGCCATCTCCCCCTCCTCCCCTCCCACCCCCACTCTTTTACCCCTTCATCACTCCGCTCACACAGAGTGAGAGAGAGAGAGAGAGCAGACAATAGCATGGCTGAAACACGTGGGTGACACTACACACAACATCTTGTCTCCTATTGTCTGCAGATATTAGAATATTTAACAGCAAAATGCTGATTAATGGAATTTGATTTCATAATGATAATCTTCTTTTATAAGTATTTGTAAGTAGCAGTGGAGGCTGCTGAGGGGAGGACAGCTCATGGTAATGGCTGTAACTGAGCAAATGGAATGGCATCAAACACATATAAACCATGTGTTTGATACCATTCCACTTATTCTGCTCCAGCCAATACTGGACTACCTGGCATGATGACTCCTTGCTGTCCCCAGTCCACCTGGCCGTGCTGCTGCTCCAGTTTCAACTGTTCTGCCTGCGGCTATGGAATCCTGACCTGTTCACCGGACGTGCTACCTGTCCCAGACCTATTATTTGACCATGCTGGTCATTTATGAACATTTGAACATCTTGGCCATATTCTGTTAGAATCTCCACCCGGCACAGCCAGAAGAGGACTGGCCACCCCTCATAGCCTGGTTCCTCTCTAGGTTTCTTCCTAGGTTTTGGCCTTTCTAGGGAGTTTTTCCTAGCCAACATGCTTCAACACCTGCATTGCTTGCTGTTTGTGGTTTTAGGCTGGGTTTCTGTACAGCACTTTGAGATATCAGCTGATGTACGAAGGGCTATATAAATACATTTGATTTGATTTTGATTTGATTTGAATACCACGAGCCCGTCCTCCCCAATTAAGGTGCCACCAACCTCCTGTAAATGGGGATATGGATTTTAACAAAAGGCAATATATTGGCAACTGCCAAAATAAAGGACACATTTAAATGAGGTAGTATAGTGAAGTAAATTGAAAACAGGTGCTTCCACACAGGTGTGGTTCCTAAGTTAATTAAGAAATTAAAACATCCCATCATGCTTAGGGTCATGTATAAAAAATGCTGGGCAGCCCATTATTTCGGCTACCATGACTAGAAGAAGAGATCTCAGTGACTTTGAAAGAGGGAGCATAGAGGGTGTAAAGGGTTTGTGTGTCTCAGTCACCAGATCTCAACCCAATTGAACACTTATGGGATATTCTGGAGCGGCGCCTGAGACAGCGTTTTCCACCACAACAAAACACCAAATTCCAGACAGTTGTAGAATCTATGCCAATGTGCATTGAAGCTGTTCTGGCGGCTCGTGGTGGCCCAACGCCTTATTAATGCACTTTATGTTGAAGCTTCCTTTATTTTGGTAGTTACATGTACATATATGTGGCAGAGGCTGTAAAATGTGAATGTAGCCATCAGCCGTACATATTGAATTGGATGTAATGAACGGAGGGCATTTCTGGTAGTTTTATGTCCTCTTAAGAATATCTTAACCCCAACGTCAACCGGGCGTGACTTTTGGTCTGGCGGCTGGTACTCAGCTTTACCAAGGCCTGGACAGTGAGGATACACACACTCACACACACACAGGTGGGTTTATAGATTCTAAAGGTACAGTTGGACTAAATCGTGGGCCCTGAAAAGTCTTTGGATGTATTTTTGCTAATGCCCGAACAGAAGGAAAACCCTCTCTCCAACAACAAGAAAAGCGATATGCCTAATTCCATTCCTTTTGTGTTTCATTTCTTTTGGGGGAAACAAGTGTTTCACTCATACAAGGAACGAGGTAATGGTAGAAAATGTGCAATCCTGCAAATCTGTAAAGATACTTACACATAAAGTACAACACGTGTGTTCCATACACAACATGAATTAATTTTGTGTGCCACTCTGCACTATGTGACGAGCTAACAGCATAGTAAATAGGCCATACAGTGTGTTAGTTGGGAGTGGCTATTGTTGTCTGTTTTAGTAGAGATAATTGAGATAATTTGTGCTAATCGCATCCAGTCATTGGTGGAGGGCCCTCTGCAAAACAAATGCAGGTCCTTTTCACAAAGAACGTATTTTCAGCGCTTCGCTAAAGTTGCTTTCTTCAGCACCTGACAATGAGACAGCTGCAAGCCAATGAATGAGCCTGATTGTCTTGTCCATTAATCTGCAGTAACCAGTGAGTGAATCTGAGAAAAGAAAGGAATTAACTTGGGTTCACCTTCACTCACTTATTTCTGAGTATGTACCGAGTTGAAAATGAAGAATTATTCTTAAAAAAAAATACTTTTTGTGTAGTCTTATACATACAGTGGGGCAATAAAAGTATTTAGTCAGCCATCAATTGTGCAAGTTCTCCCACTTAAAAAGATGAGAGAGGCCTGTAATTTTCATTGTAGGATTTTTAATGAATTTATTTGCAAATTATGGTGGAAAATAAGTATTTGGTCACCTACAAACAAGCAAGATTTCTGGCTCTCACAGACCTGTAACTTCTTCTTTAAGAGGCTCCTCTGTCCTCCACTTGTTACCTGTATTAATGGCACCTGTTTGAACTTGTTATCAGTATAAAAGACACCTCAAACAGTCACACTCCAAACTCCACTATGGCCAAGACCAAAGAGCTGTCAAAGGACACCAGAAACAAAATTGTAGACCTGCACCAGGCTGGGAAGACTGAATCTACAATAGGTAAGCAGCTTGGTTTGAAGAAATCCACTGTGGGAGCAATTATTAGGAAATGGATTACATACAAGACCACTGATAATCTCCCTCGATCTGGGGCTCCACGCAAGATGTCACCCTGTGGTGTCAAAATTATCACAAGAACGGGTGAGCAAAAATCCCAGAACCACACTGGGGGACCTAGTGAATGACCTGCAGAGAGCTGGGACCAAAGTAACAAAGCCTACCATCAGTAACACACTACGCCGCCAGGGACTCAAATCCTGCAGTGCCAGACGTGTCCCCCTGCTTAAGCCAGTACATGTCCAGGCCCGTGTGAAGTTTGCTAGAGAGCATTTGGATGATGCAGAAGAAGATTGGGAGAATGTCATATGGTCAGATGAAACCAAAATAGAACTTTTTGGTAAAAACTCAACTCGTCGTGTTTGGAGGACAAAGGGACCAGGACGACTGATCCGTGTAAAGGAAAAAATGAATGGGGCCATGTATCGTGAGATTTTGAGTGAAAACCTCCTTCCATCAGCAAGAGCATTGAAGATGAAACGTGGCTGGGTCTTTCAGCATGACAATGATCCCAAACACACCGCCCCGGGCAACAAAGGAGTGGCTTCGTAAGAAGCATTTCAAGGTCCTGGAGTGGCCTAGCCAGTCTCCAGATCTCAACCCCATAGAAAATCTTTGGAGGGAGTTGAAAGTCTGTGTTGCCCAGCAACAGCCCCAAAACATCACTGCTCTAGAGGAGATCTGCATGGAGGAATGGGCCAAAATACCAGCAACAGTGTGTGAAAACCTTGTGAAGACGTTTGACCTCTGTCAGTGCCAACAAAGGGTATATAACAAGGTGTTGAGATAAACTTTTGTTATTGACCAACTACTTTTTTTCCACCATAATTTGCAAATAAATTCATAAAAAATCCTACAATGTGATTTTCTGGATTTTTTTTCTCATTTTGTCTGTCATAGTTGAAGTGTACCTATGATGAAAATTACAGGCCTCTCTCATATTTTTAAGTGGGAGAACTTGCACAATTGGTGGCTGACTAAATACTTTTTTGCCCCACTGTACCCATAACTTATATTTCTGCTTGGGAAAACAATGCTACAAGTGTAACGGATGTGAAACGGCTAGCTTAGTTAGCGTGGGCGCTAAATAGCGTTTCAATCAGTGACGTCACTTGCTCTGAGACCTTGAAGTAGTAGTTCCCCTTGCTCTGCAAGGGCCGCGGCTTTTGTGGAGCGATGGGTAACGATGCTTCGAGGGTGACTGTTGATGTGTGCAGAAGGTCCCTAGTTCGCGCCCGGGTATGGGCGAGGGGACGGTCTAAATTTGTACTGTTACATTGATGCTGTTGACCCGGATTACTGGTTGCTGCGGAAAAAGGAGGAAGGTCAAAAGGGGGGTGAGTGTAACAGATGTGAAACGGCTAGCTTAGTTAGCGTGGGCGCTAAATAGCGTTTCAATCAGTGACGTCACTTGCTCTGAGACCTTGAAGTAGTAGTTCCCCTTGCTCTGCAAGGGCCGTGGCTTTTGTGGAGCGATGGGTAACGATGCTTCGAGGGTGACTGTTGATGTGTGCAGAAGGTCCCTGGTTCACGCCCGGGTATGGGCGAGGGACGGTCTAAATTTGTACTGTTACACAAGGACCACAGGGATTCTGCATAGGACAAACACATGACAAAACCTCCACTTGAATTTTGAGGTGACTTGAAAAGGCATGTACAACCAACTCAATCCTCACCATCCCTATCCCACAGAAAGACCTTAACAAGAAGCTCTGATGAGAGGTCACGGAAAGAGATACGAGAAAAACATCAACCCATTAGGTGTTGTGATAAGGGGGGAGAGATGGAGTAGGGTGGAGAGCTGTTGGGGGGCACAACGGGGGTTGTACAACTACATTTTAATCTAGTCAGGCCTCAATCCTGATAAAAGGATTCTGTCCGTCTCTCTCCTCTCCATTTTGGTGGTCATCAATCAAACGTGTCACTCCCTCCCTCCCAACGGTCTTTGTCCACGACGTCCATCCGTTGTGGTGGTGTGAGGAGGACCAGGTCTCCTGGGAACTGGGACCTACAGAAGGCAGAAGAAGAGAGAATAAGGTGCATTAGGAGGAGAAAGCTGTGACATGATGCCTGATCTAGATGGATGCTAGTGCAGACAATAGGAGAAATGTACTGTACTGCATGAGACATTCATTTCAATAGTACTCTTATTGACCAATAATGATACATTACAACCCAGGAACACAGGACACAAGAACGTGATTATTTTTTTATAGCGCTAAAACGTGGACTGTGGCCATTTTCGCTCAAACAACCCCCCGCATAAAAATACAAAATAAATATAGAAACAACATGCAAAGGTCAGCTCCAGACAGTAGATCAATGACATTACACAATGTTTAAAATGCTGACGAGTGCCTGTTTGGTGCATTCTATTGTGTCTCAGAAAAATAACAGGTGTCCACTACACGGATAAGCCATAAAAAAAAAGATTATGTCGTACCATTTATGTCTATCGCATTACTGAAATAACCCGATTTTATTGGCTAAATGTCCCAATAGCATCCCGTTGTCCTTGGCTCCTGATATTGATAAAGGGGCTTGCGCCTCAAATGTCACCCTATTCCCTATATAGTGCACTACTTTTTTACCTGGACCCATAGGGCTCTGGTCAAAAGAAGTGCACTATGTGGAGAGTAGGGTGTCATTTGGGACACATCCAGAGTGAATTAACTTTCGTAGGCGGACACTTGGCCTTGGGACTTCATGCTTGCCAATAATACTGCATATTTCTAACCATATATCATATATAGCATATATCACTTCCCTTGTCCCTATTCAATATGCAATCAACTGATGGTGCCACTTGGGGTGACATTGTCTATACAAGTGTCATTCGGTGGCCTTGAGAGCACTTACACTAAATGGCTCTTTGTCAGATAGCCCTTCAGCACTCGCGGTTCAATTGCACTGTCAAAGGGAGTATTATTAATTATTAGTAGTAGTATTAAGGGAGAATTACCTGCAGAGGACCCCAATGGGGACCCTTATCTGAAAGGAAACAACATACCATTTGGCTATGGTCCGCATTAAAAAAGCTATTTTTCACAAAATGAAGTACCACTAGAATAATCACTGTATCTGTATATGAGCTGAAAAAGGAATGTTGGGAGAACGCATCATCAATTCTGCCTAATTGAGGGGCACGTGGCACGTGCAGGAAAGTGTGTGTGTGTTGGGGGCGGGGGGTGTTCGAGGAGAGGTTACAATGGGTGTGATAGGGGCCAGCTGTAGTGCTGAGACCACGAGCTGTGTGTTAGAGGGGAGGGGGTCTAAGGGGGGAAGTGGTGTGGGTGTGTTCAGGGGGGAGGGAATTCTCACCCTCTCACACTCTTTGTCCCGGGGCCATCTGCTCAGGGTTTCGTAATGGGGCGTGCAGTAGTGTGAGAGGGTGTAAGGGGTGGGATATTGGTAGAGGGCTACATTCCGTCACCTTAAAGCCATGCGACAGCCAGCAACTCAGCTGCTCCCCTTGGGACCAGGCTATTGGGGCCAAAACCTGCCGCCGTGACACAGAGATGAAGATGTACAGTGCCCAAGTGACCTTGCCGAAATGACTCTCCATTTCCCTTATCAGTTGCATTGGTTTATCAGTCGTTTTAATTTTTTTTGCAGAATAAAGGGGGGAAGTATCTGGGTTCGACACCTGTGTCATGACGGCACTGACAAAGCAGTTGGCTCCAGTCAAACCTGACGGGAAGTCAGGATTACTAACATATAACATATTACTTTATTTTCTTAGAATGGGTGCCTTTGGTAAGTATTTTTTTTATAATAAATGAGATATGCTAGATAGAAGACTGACAACCTTGTCAACAGCTCCTCTGCAGCCCCCAAGTAAGCTGAACTAGCCCTCAGTTTCCATCTGTTTATTTGTCATTATTATCAAGGGAGGGAAAACTCACCTTTCACTTTTCTCCAATGTCCAAGAATCTAAACAAAATCAACACGTTTGTTTATTTAATGAGAAAGTCCAAAAGGACATATGACAGAGTATGATCAACTTAATCAATAGCTGTTTCAATCAACGGGACAAATCTCAAAGCAAACCCAAAATGATACATGTACTGTATGTGCGCCGTCCTTCGAAATGAAACTCAACACAAAGCAAACAACCTGTCTCATTTAGCTAATTGGCACTCTAGTTGTGGGTCTCACTCTCTTTGAGCGAGAGAGAGTGTGTGTGTGTGTGTGTGTGTGTGTGTGTGTGTGTGTGTGTGTGTGTGTGTGTGTGTGTGTGTGTGTGTGTGTGTGTGTGTGTGTGTGTGTGTGTGTGTGTGTGTGTGTGTGTGGTATTGACCACACGAGCAGATGGGCCTCTCAAAACTGCTCGGTGCAGCCCCATACACATCGGGTCATGCTGGAGAATGGTGTGGGACTATGTGTGTCAGTGGATCATGTGACTCCTCCCACAACTGGTCTTCTCTCTGTCTGTGTTTGACATCTGAACGCAACAAATGGAGTGCAATCAGAGAATGGAGTCAATCATGAAGATGTGTGTGACTACAGATACGTCATTTGATGATCAGGCAGTTGGTCTAATGAACACAAGTTTACGACATTAAATGAATAAACATCAGATATACACTACCGTTCAAAAGTTTGAGGTCACTTAAAAATAATTGTCCATTAAAATAACATCAAATTGATTAGATATTAGTGTAGACATTGTTAATGTTGTAAATGACTATTGCAGCTGGAAACGGCTGACTTTTTAAATGGAATATCTACATAGGTGTACAGAGGCCCATTATCAGCAACCATCACTCCTGTGTTCCAATGGCATGTTGTTTTAGCTAATCCAAGTTTTTAATTTTAAAAGGATCATTAGAAAACCGTTTTGCAATTATGTTAGCACAGCTGAAATCTGTTGTTCTGATTAAAGAAGCAATACAACTAGCCTTCTTTAGACTAGTTGAGTATCTGGAGCATCAGCATTTGTGGGTTCGATTACAGGCTCAAAATGGCCAGAAACAAAGAACTATCTTCTGAAACTCATCAGTCTATTCTTGTTCTGGGAAATGAAATCTATTCCATGTGAGAAATTGCCAAGAAACGGAATGTCTCGTACAACGCTGTGTACTTCTCCCTTCACAGAACAGCGCAAACTGGCCCTAACCAGAAATGAACGAGGAGTGGGAGGCCCCGGTGCACAACTGAGCAAGAGGACAGATTCCTCACAAGTCCTCAACTGGCAGCTTCATTAAATAGTACCTGCAAAACACCAACGTCAACTGTGAAGAGGCGACTCCAGGATGCTGACCTTCTAGGCAGAGTTGCAAAGAAAAAGCCATATCTCAGACTGGCCAATAAAAAGAAAAGATTAAGACGGTCAAAAGAACACAGACAGAGGAAGATTGGAAAAAAGTGTTATGGACAGACGAATCTAAGTTTGAGATGTTCGGATCACAATGAACATTCGTGAGATACAGAAAAAATGAAAAGATCCTGGAAGAGTACTTGACGCCATCTGTCAAGCATGGTGGAGGCAATGTGATGGTCTGGGGGTTCTTTGGTGGTGGTAAAATTTGAGATTTGTACAGGGTAAAGGGGATCTTGAAGAAGGAGGCTATCACTCCGTTTTGCAACGCCGTGCCATACCCTGTGGACAATGCTTAATTGGAGCCAATTTCCTCCTACAACAGGACAATGACCCAATGCACAGCTTGTTTTTTGTTTTTTTTACCTTTATTTAACCAGGCAAGTCAGTTAAAAACAAATTATTATTTTCAATGACAGCCTAGGAACAGTGGGTTAACTACCTTGTTCAGTGGCAGAATGACAGATTTGTACCTTGTTAGCTCAGGGATTTGAACTTGCAACCTTCCGGTTACTAGTCCAACGCTCTAACCACTAGGCTACGCTGCCGCCCCACCAGATTGGGGTGGCCCGTCAGAAAGTCCGGGATCCAGTTGCAGAGGAAGGTGTTTTGTCCCAGGGTCCTTAGCTTATTGATGAGCTTTGAGGGCACTATGGTGTTGAACGCTGAGCTGTAGTTCTCACATAGGTGTTCCTTCTGTCCAGGTGGAAAAGGGCAGTGTGGAGTGCAATAGAGTATGCATCATCTGTGGATCTGTAAGTGCGGTATGCAAATTGGAGTGGGTCTATGGTTTCTGGGATAATGGTGTTGATGTGAGCCATGACCAGCCTTTCAAAGCACTTCATAGCAACAGACGTGAGTGCTACGAGTCGGTAGTCTTTAGGCAGGTTACCTTAATGGTCTTGCGCACAGGCACTATGGTGGTCTGCTTAAAACATGTTGGAATTACAGACTCGGACAGGGAGAGGTTGAAATGTCAGTGAAGACACTTACCAGTTGGTCAGTGCATGCTCACAGTACACATCCTGGTAATCCTTCTGGCCCAGTGGCCTTACTCACATCGGTTGTGGAGAGCGTGATCACACAGTCTTACAGACAGCTGGTGCTTTCATGCATGTTTCAGTGTTATTTGCCTCAAAGCGAGCATATAAGTAGTTTAACTCGTCTGGTAGGCTCGTGTCACTGGGCAGCTCTCGGCTGTGCTTTCCTTTGTATTTGTGAGTGTACCCATGAGGTTGCCAGTAGTTCCTAACGGCATCCTACAAACACCTGTGTCCTGCTTGCCAGTTGGACCCATTTGATCCAGCAGCAAGAGATGGGTTCCGATTATTGAGAATTCCTATCCTAATATTGAGCAATTGAGCAATTAGCCCTCAACCACTGACATGCAGTGCCTTAGACTGCTGCGCCACTCGGGAGCCCCACCCAAGTGGCTCTCGAACTTAATCATGCAGCTGACGTGACATTTTAGTTCTGGGTTAACCAAGAGGATCATTATAAGATAATACATTATAAGACATTATACAGGGGTCATACATGCTCATAACAGGTCTTACAATGCATAATACCTGCATCATAATGCATTATTCATTCAGGCTTTAAGTAAAGTGTTACCCAATGGTTCACTGAAAAAGAACAGTCCACTTTCCTTAGAATTTTTACTATGAGATGTTCTGATGGAAAATCACATAAGCCTAGCTGATATCAAATTGTGTGATTCTAGGTATTTGCTGTTGATGTGAATTATTGCCTAAAAACCTATATATTGCTGGGGCCATATTCATAAACCATTGCAGAATAGGACTGCTGATCTAGAATCAGTTTAGCCTTTTAGATCATAAAGAATGAGACTTCATGGACAAGAGGGACCTGATCCTATTCAGCACTTCTACTATGAAGAACTTTATAAATACAGGCCCTGATATAATGAGGTGTACTCTAATTTTGGCACTCCTTTGAGTTCACAGAGTTCTCCATATTGTGTGACGTAGCCTATAGGAGACTGGGGCACCCCCAGCTGTGTCTCTCATTGTGATTAATTTGTGCTGCTTTCCCCTAAAAACCACCCAGGTCACGTAACTCTTTGTTCCATCTCTACGTTGGCCTCGCAGGAGAGGAGCGGTGGCTGAGCCCGGCAGCCAAAGGGGAACAGCTGTTGAATGAGGACCAGTGGTCTGCTTCCCATAGAGATGCTGCACCTTGCAAGTCACTGTACCAAGATGGACGAGAACAATCCCCATTTTCTGAGCAGACATGTTTCCTACTCAGCGGATGACCGCTTACTTCACAAAGGACTTTTCTCCCCCAATTGGTCTTCCCCAAATCTTCTCTCTTGGTGGGTGGCTACTTCACCCTCTCCGGCTTTGACAAATGAGAAAGACCAGTGTCAAATCAGGAGGTCCATCCTTCCAGTATCATGAAAATCTGCATGACACTACAGAAGTCTTTCTGTCAAAGCCTAGTGTCACATTTGACATTTGCCACAGAAAGACCCAGGGGAACTTGTTGGACATCCTGAGATTTCAGTTTGCAGATGTCTGCAATCTTTTTCGTAAAATTAGCATAGGGATTACATATTGGGCCACATTTGCTGTGTTTACCATGGGTATAACAAAACATTTATTTTTACTGCTCTAATTACATTGGGTAACCAGTTTATAATACCAGTAAGGCACCTCTGGGGTTTGTGATATGGCCAATATACCATGGCTAAGGGCTGCCCAGGAACTCCACGTTGTGCATAAGGTTTTAGGTCTGGCCACAGAACTGTTTCAACAACATTGAAGGTTTTAAATGACATCCACTGTGCTGTTGATAAGAAGCTACATTGTGTGTCTGTCTTTATTGATTTGTCGAAGGCTTTTGACACTGTGGACCATGCTGTGTTAGTGCAAAGGTTAAAATGTTGTGCAATTACTGGTCATGGTCTAGATTGGTTTATAAATTACCTATCAAATCACACATAATGTGTAATGGCGGATGGTTGTAAATCTGAGTCCGTATGTCAGGTGCGTGAATGAGGACCCAAAAGCGAATTAACAAACAGAGTTTCTTTAATGATGAACACACGTGGGCTCAGATGGACAGGTAGATTCCGACAGGACAGGACAAGGTTGCAGCAAACACGATGATAGTCTGGTTCAGGCATGAGACACACAAACAAGAATCCGACAAAGACAGGAGCAGAAACAGAGAGAGATATAGGGACCTAATCAGAGGGAAAAAGGGAACAGGTGGGAAAAGGGGTGAATGAGGTAGTCAGAGAAGACAAGGAACAGCTGGGGGAAAGAGGGACAGAAACGGTAACCTAGTACGACCAGCAGAGGGAGACAGGGTGAAAGGAAAGGACAGAAAGACACAACATGACAATACATGACAGTACCCCCCCACTCACCGAGCGCCTCCTGGCGCACTCGAGGAGGAAACCTGGCGGCAACGGAGGAAATCCTCGATCAGCGCACGGTCCAGCACGTCCCGAGAGGGAACCCAACTCCTCTCCTCAGGACCGTACCCCTCCCAATCTACGAGGTACTGGTGACCACGGCCCCGAGGACGCATGTCCAAAATCCTACGGACCCTGTAGATGGGTGCGCCCTCGACAAGGATGGGGGGGGGGGGGGAAGACGAGCGGGGGCGCGAAGAACGGGCTTGATACAGGAGACATGGAAGACCGGGTGGACGCGACGAAGGTATCGCGGAAGAAGAAGTCGAACTGCGACAGGATTAATGACCCGAGAAATACGGAACGGACCAATGAACCGCGGGGTCAACTTGCGAGAAGCCGTCTTAAGGGGAAGGTTCTGAGTGGAGAGCCAAACTCTCTGACCGCGACAATATCTAGGACTCTTAGTTCTACGCTTATTAGCAGCCCTCACAGTCTGCGTCCTATAACGGCAAAGTGCAGACCTGACCCTCTTCCAGGTGCGCTCGCAACGTTGGACAAAAGCCTGAGCGGAGGGGACGCTGGACTCGGCGAACTGAGATGAGAACAGCGGAGGCTGGTACCCGAGGCTACTCTGAAAAGGAGATAGCCCGGTCGCAGACGAAGGAAGCGAGTTGTGGGCGTATTCTGCCCAGGGGAGCTGTTCTGACCAAGACGCAGGGTTGCGAAAAGAAAGACTGCGTAAGATGCGACCAATAGTCTGATTGGCCCGTTCTGCTTGACCGTTAGACTGGGGGTGAAAGCCGGAAGAGAGACTGACGGAAGCCCCAATCAAACGGCAAAACTCCCTCCAAAATTGAGACGTGAATTGCGGACCTCTGTCCGAAACGACGTCTGACGGAAGGCCATGAATTCTGAAAACATTCTCGATGATGATTTGTGCCGTCTCTTTAGCAGAAGGAAGCTTAGCAAGGGGAATGAAATGAGCCGCCTTAGAGAACCTATCGACAACCGTAAGAATAACAGTCTTCCCCGCTGACGAAGGCAGTCCGGTGACAAAATCTAAGGCGATGTGAGACCACGGTCGAGAGGGAATGGGAAGCGGCCTGAGACGGCCGGCAGGAGGGGAGTTACCGGACTTAGTCTGCGCGCAGACCGAACAAGCAGCCACGAAACGACGCGTGTCATGCTCCCGGGTGGGCCACCAAAAACGCTGGCGAATGGAAGCAAGCGTACCCCGAACGCCAGGGTGGCCGGCTAACTTGGCAGAGTGAGCCCACTGAAGAACGGCCAGACGAGTAGGAACGGGAACGAAAAGAAGGTTCCTAGGACAAGCGCGCGGCGACGGAGTGTGAGTGAGCGCTTGCTTTACCTGCCTCTCAATTCCCCAGACAGTCAACCCGACAACACGCCCCTCAGGGAGAATCCCCTCGGGGTCAGTGGAGGCTACTGAAGAACTGAAGAGACGAGATAAAGCATCAGGCTTGGTGTTCTTAGAGCCCGGACGATAAGAAATCACGAACTCGAAACGAGCGAAAAACAGCGCCCAACGCGCCTGACGCGCATTAAGTCGTTTGGCAGAACGGATGTACTCAAGGTTCCTATGGTCAGTCCAAACGACAAAAGGAACGGTCGCCCCCTCCAACCACTGTCGCCATTCGCCTAGGGCTAACCGGATGGCGAGCAGTTCGCGGTTTCCCACATCATAGTTACGTTCCGACGGCGACAGGCGATGAGAAAAATACGCTCATGGGTGGACCTTGTCGTCAGAGAGGGAGCGCTGAGAAAGAATGGCTCCCACGCCCACCTCTGATGCGTCAACCTCGACAACGAACTGTCTAGAGACGTCAGGTGTAACAAGGATAGGAGCGGATGTAAAACGATTCTTGAGGAGATCAAAAGCTCCCTGGGCGGAAACGGACCACTTAAAGCACGTCTTGACAGAAGTAAGGGCTGTGAGAGGAGCTGCCACCTGACCGAAATTACGGATGAAACGACGATAGAAGTTTGCGAAGCCGAGAAAGCGCTGCAGCTCGACGCGTGACTTAGGGGCGGGCCAATCAATGACAGCTTGGACCTTAGCGGGATCCATCTTAATGCCTTCAGCGGAAATAACAGAACCGAGAAATGTGACGGAGGAGGCATGAAAAGTGCACTTCTCAGCCTTCACAAAAAGACAATTCTCTAAAAGGCGCTGGAGGACACGTCGAACGTGCTGAACATGAATCTGGAGTGACGGTGAAAAAATCAGGATATCGTCAAGGTAAACGAAAACAAAGATGTTCAGCATGTCTCTCAGGACATCATTGACTAATGCCTGAAAGACAGCTGGAGCGTTAGCGAGGCCGAAAGGAAGAACCCGGTATTCAAAGTGCCCTAACGGAGTGTTAAACGCCGTCTTCCACTCGTCCCCCTCCCTGATGCGCACGAGATGGTAAGCGTTACGAAGGTCCAACTTAGTGAAAAACCTGGCTCCCTGCAGGATCTCGAAGGCTGAAGACATAAGAGGAAGCGGATAACGATTCTTCACTGTTATGTCATTCAGCCCTCGATAATCTATGCAGGGGCGCAGAGACCCGTCCTTCTTCTTGACAAAAAAAACCCCCGCTCCGGCGGGAGAGGAGGAGGGGACTATGGTACCGGCGTCAAGAGCTACAGACAAATAATCCTCGAGAGCCTTACGTTCGGGAGCCGACAGAGAGTATAGTCTACCCCGGGGGGGAGTGGTTCCCGGAAGGAGATCAATACTACAATCATACGACCGGTGTGGAGGAAGAGAGGTGGCCCTGGACCGACTGAACACCGTGCGCAGATCGTGATATTCCTCCGGCACCCCTGTCAAATCACCAGGCTCCTCCTGTGAAGAAGAGACAGAGGAAACAGGAGGGATAGCAGACATTAAACATTTCACATGACAAGAGACGTTCCAGGAGAGGATAGAATTACTAGACCAATTAATGGAAGGATTATGACAAACTAGCCAGGGATGGCCCAAAACAACAGGTGTAAAAGGTGAACGAAAAATTAAAAAAGAAATGGTTTCGCTATGATTACCAGAAACAGTGAGGGTTAAAGGTAGCGTCTCACGCTGAATCCTGGGGAGAGGACTACCATCCAGGGCGAATAAGGCCGTGGACTCCCTTAACTGTCTGAGAGGAATGTCATGTTCCCGAGCCCAGGTCTCGTCCATAAAACAGCCCTCCGCCCCAGAGTCTATTAAGGCACTGCAGGAAGCTGACGAACCGGTCCAGCGTAGATGGACCGACAAGGTAGTGCAGGATCTTGAAGGAGAGACAGGAGTAGTAGCGCTCACCAGTAGCCCTCCGCTTACTGATGAGCTCTGGCTTTTACTGGACATGAAGTGACAAAATGACCAGCAGAACCGCAATAGAGACAGAGGCGGTTGGTGATTCTCCGTTCCCTCTCCTTAGTCGAGATGCGGATACCTCCCAGCTGCATAGGCTCAGCTCCCGAGCCGGCAGAGGAAGATGGTAGTGATGCGGAGAGGGGGGCAACGGAGAACGCGAGCTCCTTTCCACGAGCTCGGTGACGAAGATCAACCCGTCGCTCAATGCGAATAGCGAGTTCAATCAAGGAATCCACGCTGGAAGGAACCTCCCGGGAGAGAATCTCATCCTTTACCTCTGCGCGGAGACCCTCCAGAAGACGAGCGAGCAAAGCCGGCTCGTTCCAGCCACTGGAGGCAGCAAGAGTGCGAAACTCAATAGAGTAGTCTGTTATGGATCGATTGCCTTGACATAGGGAAGACAGGGCCCTGGAAGCCTCCTCCCCAAAAACAGATCGATCAAAAACCCGTATCATCTCCTCCTTAAAGTCCTGATACTGGTTAGTACACTCAGCCCTTGCCTCCCAGATTGCCGTGCCCCACTCACGAGCCCGTCCAGTAAGGAGAGATATGACGTAGGCGACACGAGCAGTGCTCCTGGCGTAAGTGTTGGGCTGGAGAGAAAACACAATATCACACTGGGTGAGGAACGAGCGGCATTCAGTGGGCTCCCCAGAGTAACACGGCGGGTTATTGATTCTGGGCTCCGGAGATTCGAAAGCCCTGGAAGTGGCCGGTGGATCGAGGCGGAGATGGTGAACCTGTTCTGTGAGGTTGGAGACTTGGGTGGCCAGGGTCTCAACGGCATGTCGAGCAGCAGACAATTCCTGCTCGTGTCTGCCTAGCATCGCTCCCTGGATCTCGACGGCTGAGTGGAGAGGATCCGAAGTCGCTGGGTCCATTCTTGGTCGGATTCTTCTGTCAGGTGCGTGAATGAGGACCCAAAAGCGAATTAACAAACAGAGTTTCTTTAATGATGAACACACGTGGGCTCAGATGGACAGGTAGATTCCGACAGGACAGGACAAGGTTGCAGCAAACACGATGATAGTCTGGTTCAGGCATGAGACACACAAACAAGAATCCGACAAAGACAGGAGCAGAAACAGAGAGAGATATAGGGACCTAATCAGAGGGAAAAAGGGAACAGGTGGGAAAAGGGGTGAATGAGGTAGTCAGAGAAGACAAGGAACAGCTGGGGGAAAGAGGGACAGAAACGGTAACCTAGTACGACCAGCAGAGGGAGACAGGGTGAAAGGAAAGGACAGAAAGACACAACATGACAATACATGACACCGTAGAGGTGTGCTTAGGTGTTCCGCAAGGTTCTAATTTGGGCCCACTGTTGTTCATTCATTGGGGATCTTATTGAAACAGCAGATGTTCATTTTTATGCAGATGATACTGTTCTTTATTCAAGTCGTAGTATTTTATCTTTAGCTTTTGAAAATGCCCAAAGAGCATGTAACATCATACAACAGAATCTGTATGATTTAAAGCTGGTTCTAAATTCGGGTAAAACAAAATGCATGGTATCTTCAAATGCCAGGCATGTTACTAATAATGTCATTGCTACATTGGCTGGACATACTATAGAGCAAGTTAAAGTGTACAAATATTTGGGTGTGTGGGTTGATGACAAGCTGAGCTTCACTGTGCATGTAGAGAACTTGATAAGGAAGCTCAAGCTGAGAATAGGTTTTTTTACCGGCATAAGGCTTGTTTTTCTTTTGAGGCCAGGAAGGAGCTGGTACGATGTACATTACTGGCGGTTTTAGATTTTAGTGATGTTATATACAGTGCCTTGCGAAAGTATTCGGCCCCCTTGAACTTTGCGACCTTTTGCCACATTTCAGGCTTCAAACATAAAGATATAAAACTGTATTTTTTTGTGAAGAATCAACAACAAGTGGGACACAATCATGAAGTGGAAAGACATTTATTGGATAATTCAAACTTTTTTAACAAATCAAAAACTGAAAAATTGGGCGTGCAAAATTATTCAGCCCCTTTACTTTCAGTGCAGCAAACTCTCTCTAGAAGTTCAGTGAGGATCTCTGAATGATCCAATGTTGACCTAAATGACTAATGATGATAAATACAATCCACCTGTGTGTAATCAAGTCTCCGTATAAATGCACCTGCACTGTGATAGTCTCAGAGGTCCGTTAAAAGCGCAGAGAGCATCATGAAGAACAAGGAACACACCAGGCAGGTCCGAGATACTGTTGTGAAGAAGTTTAAAGCCGGATTTGGATACAAAAAGATTTCCCAAGCTTTAAACATCCCAAGGAGCACTGTGCAAGCGATAATATTGAAATGGAAGGAGTATCAGACCACTGCAAATCTACCAAGACCTGGCCGTCCCTCTAAACTTTCAGCTCATACAAGGAGAAGACTGATCAGAGATGCAGCCAAGAGGCCCATGATCACTCTGGATGAACTGCAGAGATCTACAGCTGAGGTGGGAGACTCTGTCCATAGGACAACAATCAGTCGTATATTGCACAAATCTGGCCTTTATGGAAGAGTGGCAAGAAGAAAGCCATTTCTTAAAGATATCCATAAAAAGTGTTGTTTAAAGTTTGCCACAAGCCACCTGGGAGACACACCAAATGTGGAAGAAGGTGCTCTGGTCAGATGAAACCAAAATGGAACTTTTTGGCAACAATGCAAAACGTTATGTTTGGCGTAAAAGCAACACAGCTGAACACACCATCCCCACTGTCAAACATGGTGGTGGCAGCATCATGGTTTGGGCCTGCTTTTCTTCAGCAGGGACAGGGAAGATGGTTAAAATTGATGGGAAGATGGATGGAGCCAAATACAGGACCATTCTGGAAGAAAACCTGATGGAGTCTGCAAAAGACCTGAGACTGGGACGGAGATTTGTCTTCCAACAAGACAATGATCCAAAACATAAAGCAAAATCTACAATGGAATGGTTCAAAAATAAACATATCCAGGTGTTAGAATGGCCAAGTCAAAGTCCAGACCTGAATCCAATTGAGAATCTGTGGAAAGAACTGAAAACTGCTGTTCACAAATGCTCTCCATCCAACCTCACTGAGCTCGAGCTGTTTTGCAAGGAGGAATGGGAAAAAATTTCAGTCTCTCGATGTGCAAAACTGATAGAGACATACCCCAAGCGACTTACAGCTGTAATCGCAGCAAAAGGTGGCGCTACAAAGTATTAACTTAAGGGGGCTGAATAATTTTGCACGCCCAATTTTTAAGTTTTTGATTTGTTAAAAAAGTTTGAAATATCCAATAAATGTCTTTCCACTTCATGATTGTGTCCCACTTGTTGTTGATTCTTCACAAAAAAATACAGTTTTATATATTTATGTTTGAAGCCTGAAATGTGGCAAAAGGTCGCAAAGTTCAATGGGGCCGTATACTTTCGCAAGGCACTGTATATGCAGGTCTCAGCCACTACCCTGAGAGCACTTGATTCAGTGTATCATGCAGCTCTCAGGTTCATTACCAATCAAAAACGTCTAACACATTATTGTGATCTTTACAGCGCTGTTGGCTGATCGTCATTGACCTTGCGTAGGCTTAAACACTGGTATACACTGATTTATAAGGCCATATTGGGTAAAAATGCAATTTTATCTCTGTTCTTTTTTAGCCAGGTCAATAAATAAATATCAATTAAGGTCCCATTCTCATTTGCTTCTAACAGCACCAAAAATTAGAACAGGTCATGGTAGAAATAGTTTTTGTTACTTAGCTCTGTGGTCCTGGAATTCTCTCCTGAACATTTGAAAATTTGATGATCTAGTATCGTCGGTGGAGTTTAAACACTTGATGTGTTATATCATAGAAGAGTGCAATTGTCTTTAGGACAGCTGTTTTAATCAAGACTTTCGTGTTTTTAACGTAAAATGTTTTTGTTGTACTGTATGTGTGTTTATAGTTTTGTTTAATGTTGTGTTAGTGTATGTAAGTTGTTTTGTCTGAAACAATGTTTCCCCTGCTGCTATTGGACCAGGTCTCTCTTGGAAAAGAGATGTTATCTCAATGAGAAAAACCTGTTTAATAAAGGAGAGAGAGAAAAAAAAGGAACAACCCTTTGTAGTGGTGTATTGGCCATATACCACACCTCCTCTGGCCTTATGGTTCAATTATAAATGGTTACAAAAACCCAATGAAGATGTAAGCTAATATGTGTCCCTATAGCATTTGTTATATTGTTGTTAAATGTATTTTACAGTGCATTCGGAAAAGTATTCAGACCACTGTACTTTTTCACATTTTATTACATTACAGCCTTATTCAAAAATGTATTAAGTTGGGTTTCTCCCTAATTAATCTACACACAATACCACATGATGGCAAAGCAAAAACAAGTTTATAAAAAAAACTGAAATTAAACATTTACATAAGTATGTAGACCCTTTGCTCAGTACTTTGTTGAAGCTCCTTTGACAGCGATTACAGCCTCAAGTCTTCTTGGGTATGACGATACAAGCTTGGCACACCTGTGTTTGGGAAGTTTCTACCATTCTTCTCTGCAGATCCTCTCAAGCTCTGTCAGGTTGGATGGGGAGCGTCGCTGCACAGCTATTTTCAGGTCTCTTCAGAGATTTTCGATCGGTTTCAAGTCCGGGCTGTGGCTGGGCCACTCAAGAACGTTCAGAGACTTGTTCCGAAGCCACTCCTGCGTTGTCTTGGCTGTGTGCTTCGGGTCGTTGTCCTGTTGGAAGGGGAACTTTCACAACAGTCTGAGGTCCTGAGTGCTCTGGAGCAGGTTTCAATCTAGGATCTCTCTGTACTTTGCTCCATTCATCTTTCCCTCGATCCTGACTAGTCTCCCGGTCCCTGCCTCTTAAAAACAGCCCCACAGCATGATGCTGCCACCAACATGATCCACCGTGGGAATGGTGCCAGGTTTCCTCCAGACATGATGCTTGGCATTCAGGCCAAAGAGTTCAATCTTGGTTTCATCAGACCAGAGAATCTTGTTTCTCATGGTCTGAGAGTCTTTAGGTACCTTTTTGCGAACTCTAAGCAGGCTGTCATGTGCCTTTTACTGAGGACTGGCTTCCGTCTGGCCTCTCTACCATAAAGGCCTGATTGGTGGAGTGCAGCAGAGATGGATGTCCTTCTGGAAGGTTCTCCCATCTCCACAGAGGAACTATGTAGCTCTGTCAAAGTGACCATCGGGTTCTTGGTCACCTCCCTGACCAAGGCACTTCTACCCCAATTGCTCAGTTTGTGAGGGTGGCCAGCTCTAGGAAGAATGTTGGTGGTTACAAACTTCGTCCATTTAAGAATGATGGAGGACACCATGTTCTTGAGGACCTTCCATGCTGCAGAAAATATTTTGGTACCCTTCTCCAGAGCTGTGCCTCGACACAATCCTGTCTCATGAGGTCGAAGAACAATTCCTTTGACCTCATGACTTGGTTTTTCGCTCTGACATGCACTCTCAACTGTGGGACCTTATATAGACAGGTGTGTGCCTTTCCAAATCATGTCCAATCAATTGAATTTACCACAGGTGGATTCCAAGTTGTAAACTCAGCAACAAAAAAAAGAAACTCTCACTGTCAACTGCGTTTATTTTCAGCAAACTTAACGTGTAAATATTTGCATGAACATAAGATTCAACAACTGAGACTGAACAAACTGAACAAGTTCCACAGACATGTGACTAACAGAAATTGAATAATGTGTCCCTGAAGAAAAGGGGGGGATCAAAATCAAAAGTAACAGTCAGTATCTGGTGTGGCCACCAGCTGCATTGAGTACTGCAGTGCATCTCCTACTCATGGACTACACCAGATTTGTCAGTTCTTGCTGTGAGATGTTACCCCACTCTTCCACCAAGGCACCTGCAAGTTCCCGGACATTTCTGGGGGGGGAATGGCCTTAGCCCTCACCCTCCGATCCAACAGTCGGAGGGTGATGGGATTGCGATCCGGGCTCTTTGCTGGCCATGGCAGAACACTGACATTCCTGTCTTGCAGGAAATCACGCACAGAACGAGCAGTATGGCTGGTGGCGTTGTCATGCTGGAGAGTCATGTCAGGATGAGCCTGCAGGAAGGGTACCACATGCGTTGAGATTGCCTGCAATGACAACAAGCTCAGTCCGATTTTGCTGTGACACACCACCTCAGCCATGACGGACCCTCCACCTCGAAATCGATCCCGCTCCAGAGTAGAGGTCGACCGATTAATCGAATGGCCGATTAATTAGGGCCGATTTCACGTTTTCATAACAATCGGAAATCTGTATTTTTGGACAGCAATTTGGCCAAATTTTTAAATTGTATTTATTTAAAAATATATATTTTTACACCTTTATTTCATCTTTATTTAACTAGGCAAGTCAGTTAAGAACACGTTCTTATTTTCAATGACGGCCTAGGAACAGTGGGTTAACTGCCTTGTTCAGGGGCAGAACGACAGATTTTTACCCTGTCAACTCGGGGATTCAATCTTGCAACCTTACAGTTAACTAGTCCAACGCTCTAACCACCTGATTACATTGCACTCCACGAGGAGACTGCCTGTTACGCGAATGCAGTAAGCCAAGGTAAGTTGCTAGCTAGCATTAAACGTATCTTACAAAAAACAATCAATCAATCATAATCACTAGTTAACTACACATGGTTGATGATATTACTAGTTTATCTAGCATGTCCTGCGTTGCATATAATCGATGCAGTGCGTATTCGTGAAAAAGGACTGTCGTTGCTCCAATGTGTACCTAAATCAATACACAGAAGTATATATTTTTAAACCTGCATATTCAGCTAAAATAAATCCAGGTTAGCAGGCAATATTAACCAGGTGAAATTGTGTCACTTCTCTTGCGTTCATTGCACGCAGAGCCAGTGTATATGCAACAGTTTGAGCCGCCTAATTTGCCAGAATTTTACTTAATTATGACATAACATTGAAGGTTGTGCAATGTAACAGGAATATTTAGACTTATGGATGCCACCCGTTAAGATAAAATACGGAACGGTTCCGTATTTCTCTGAAAGAATAAACGTTGTGTTTTTGAGATGATAGTTTCCGGATCCAACCATATTAATAACCTAAGGCTCGTATTTCTGTGTGTTATAACTAAGTCTGTGATTTGATAGAGCAGTCTGACTGAGCAGTGGTAGGCACCAGCAGGCTCATAAGCATTCATTCAAACAGCACTTTTGTGCATTTTGCCAGCAGCTCTTTGCTGTGCTTCAAGCATTGCGCTGTTTATGACTTCAAGCCTATCAACTCCAGAGATTAGGCTGGTGTAACCGATGTGAAATGGCTAGCTAGTTAGCGGGGTGCACGCTAATAGCGTTTCAAACGTCACTCGCTCTGAGACTTGAAGTGGTTGTTCCCCTTGCTCTGCATGGGTAACGCTGCTTCGTGGCTGTTGTCGTTGTGTTCCTGGTTCGAGCCCAGGTAGGAGCGAGGAGAGGTACGGAAGCTATACTGTTACACTGGCAATACTAAAGGGCCTATAAGAACATCCAATAGTCAAAAGTTAATGAAATACAAATGGTAAAGAGAGAAATAGTCCTATAATTCCTATAATAACTACAACCTAAACCTTCTTACCTGGGAATATTGAAGACATGTTAAAAGGAACCACCAGCTTTCATATGTTCTCATGTTCTGAGCAAGGAACTTAAACGTTAGCTTTTAAAAAATAATAATAATAATTGGCCGTTTAATCGGTATCTGCTTTTTTTGGTCCTCCAATAATCTGTATCGGTATTGAAAAATCATAATTGGTCGACCTCTACTCCAGAGTACAGGCCTCGGTGTAAAGCTCATTCCTTCGACGATAAACGTGAATACGACCATCACCCCTGGTAAGACAAAACCGCAACTGGCACTTTTTGACAGTCCTGTCTGGACCAGCGACGGTGGGTTTGTGCCCATAGGCGTTCCTGGTGTAACTCGGGCAGTTGTTGTTGCCATCCTGTACCTGTCCCGCAGGTGTGATGTTCAGATGTACAGATCCTGTGCAGGTGTTGTTCACGTGGTCTGCCACTGCGAGGACGATCAGCTGTCTGTCCTGTCTCGCTGTCTTAGGCGTCTCACAGTACGGACATAACAATTTATCACCCTGTCCACATCTGCAGTCCTCATGCCTCCTTGCAGCATGCCTAAGGCACGTTCACACAGATGAGCAGGGACCCTGGGCATCTTTCTTTTGGTGTTTTTCAGTCAGTAGAGAGGCCTCTTTAGTGTCCTGCTTTCATAACCGTGACCTTAATTGCCTACCGTCTGTAAGCTGTTAGTGTCTTAACCATTCCACAGGTGCATTAGTTTATGGTTCATTGAACAAGCACAGGAAACAGTATTTAAACACTTTACAATGAAGATCTGTGAAGTTATTTGGATTTTTACGATCTATCTTTGAAAGACAGGGTCCTCAAAAAGGGACATTTCTTTTTTTGCTGAGTTTAGAAACATCAAGGATCAACAATTGAAACAGGATGCACCTGATGCACCTCTCATGGAAAATAAAAATACCTTACGTAAATAAGTTTTGTAAATTTGTGAAAATTTACTAAAACCTGTTTTTGCGTTGTCATTATGGGGTAGTGTGTAGATTGATGAGGATTTTTTATTTTATTTAATCCATTGTGGAATAAGGCTATAACATAAAATGTGAAAAAATAGAAGGGGTCTGAATACTTTCCCGAATGCATTGTATATAATTTGATAGTGAAAAACAGAACCCTCAAGTTTGGAAGTTTACACCTTAATTATCTCTATGAAAAATATTTAGAATATGCTGATGCAAATTTAAGATTAGGGTAAATATATTAAATTAACTATACTTTAAAAAAAAATCATAATGATACTTCTTTAGCGTCTCAACATTGTTCCTGTACAATAAAAATACACATTCTAAGACATGTGATAACACATACACGTTTTAGATATTTCAAATACAATGTCATCATTCCACTGTGCGACGGAATGCCGCCCATGCCGAAATAGATTGAGAATCACAAGGAGACAAACACATGCAAAAGTAATTATGTTTAATTCAAATAAAACCATGCACAGGTCACCATCACCCAGACTACAGAATCACACCGGTTAAAAAATAAACATCTAAAGCCATACATTGCATTCAGTGGGCCCACTGTATGAGATAACCTCAACGAACATACACAAGTCAGCCCTAAAGATGAGACAAAAAACTAACTCATTCTCCACCTAGTAATGTGAACCTGAAAAAGGTGCCAAGCACATAAGATAAGTATTTGAAACCCAATGTAATTTAACCCCTCCCCTCAAAATGTACTTCCTCCCCATT
This sequence comes from Oncorhynchus mykiss, assembly GCF_013265735.2. Classification (NCBI taxonomy): domain Eukaryota; kingdom Metazoa; phylum Chordata; class Actinopteri; order Salmoniformes; family Salmonidae; genus Oncorhynchus; species Oncorhynchus mykiss. The sequence continues at coordinate 77,016,321 of NC_048571.1, read as the reverse complement.
CAATCACAAAGCGTAACAATCCACATGGCAGAGAGGCCAGAGGTTTAAAATAGGAGTGGGCGATGAACCGAGAGTGCCCAGTTGATACACACAGTGTTGAATGCCTAATCCCATGTACCGTACATGTGCCAAGGCCCAGAAATTCACATAATCGGGATTGAGAAGCTGGTTACTCAGTTTGAGACCAATGCTAGCCTGAAAAACACCAATAAATGTTTTAATTCCCTCCCTTGCCGTTTCACCAAGAGTGGTTCAAAAAATAAAACATAAGGGTGGGGGGGGTTTTCAATTTTTGATTTCAGAAACAGACCCTGGCAAGACTATGCAGTGTATCCTAAGCCACTGCATAGTTTAGCAGGGTAAGCAGAATCAGATAAAAACTAGAGTCTTGCAGCGACATTAAGAGCAGAACAGTTACAACTTTACTGTCCACATTTCAGTGGGGCCACAGGATCTACTTTTCTTTTGCGGTGCAGCAAGTCATCTTGATTTCCACCCCTGCTACAAACTACAGAGCAAATGCCACCACCCTTGGGTTGAAGAATCCAGCACACACATAAGATAGGTACACTCAATAAGATAATTTATGTTATTTTACAATCTGGATGTAGAACACAAATAATAAGAAAAAAAAAGATTAGTAAGATGTACAGTAATTTGTATTGTAATGTCTGGTCTGCACAGTTGGGTAGATGATGGGGGGTGGAGTTCACCTGTGCAACCATCTCTGTCTAATGAGAGAGAGAGCGAGAGAAAGTGGGCATGGCATTTAGGACAGAAGGTGAGAGGGGCCTGGCAAAAGAGAGCTTACGTGAACAGAGTATTCAAGAGTCTCAGAAAAATAAGGGGTACGTAACGCTGTATGTGTGTGTGGGGGGGGGGGTTCGTGCGAGTGTGCAGATGTGAGGAAGCATTAAATCAGTGCGAGTGCATGTACTGTATGTGTAGGTTTACGTGTGTGTGTGTGTGTGTGTGTGTGTGTGTGTGTGTGTGTGTGTGTGTGTGTGTGTCGATGGAGATAGTGAGGGAGAGTAGGGATAGCAGGGCTTGTCAGGGCCAGGGGGCTCAGTTGCTGAAGACCTGGCCTTCGGGCGGCTGGGGGAGCTTCATGTTCTCTTTACACATCATGAGCCTCCGGAGCTCCTGCAGCACCACACGGATGCTGTACGAGTTCTGCCACTTAGCCAGTGCCGCCACCGCCCGCGTGTCCACCTGAGGGGAGGTTACAGCCATGTAAGAGACTCGTACACAACTTGGAAAAGACATAAGCTGTGCTCGAATACTCATTCTAACATACTACAAACTTAATGAGTGCGAGATATATACACACACACAGCTAATTTTGGTATAGTGTAAACGAACGGTATACTTTCAGTTAAGCGTACTAGCGCTTCGCCTGTCTACTAGAAGTTGATGCTGTTGCTATGCAACCTCTTGCTAGGGCCGAGGAGTAAGGTTGATCCGAGCGTTCTGACCTCAACGTCAGTCAAGCACCCAAGCTAACTTGCTAGCTACTTCCAGACTCAAGTGAGAGAATACCTCACTCTGACCATTTTACTCAATCTAGCAGAGCTGGTTAGACTGTTTTCATGTTATCTAGAGCTTTGGTGACAAACTGTTGCTGGCAACAATTTAATTACGCCTTTTTGCCAACGTTTACTGACACCGGCCATATTCAACTGGTGTTGAGTGTTCGTAAATCCATCAGTCATTCTGTGCTCTGGCACACTCGGACGTGAGTGCTCTGAAATCAGAGTAGAAAGCCAGAGCGAATGTACGAACGCACCCGAATGTCCATTGAGAACGCATGACTATAGCCCTATTGACTCTAACTCTAACCCTTAGCAAAACTAAAAATGGGAATAATCAAGTCAATAAATATTGGGTAGTTAGATAGCATATAGTTAATATGCTGGCAAGTTCTATGTATTAGTAGCCAACTAACGTTAGGTAGCTAGCTAACTTACTGGCACATACTGCTGTAATGATATGTGGGTTGCAAGGATGGAGTAGCTAACAAATTCTCAGTCAACATAACGTGTAAGGAAACTTATTTAAAAAGTACTGTATTACATTGCTCAACATTTTCTTAACACTTGTCATAATTAGTTAAAGCAATGAATTTGTATCCGCTCTCGGACTTCGGCTGAATATTTTCCAGCATTTCTTGAAATTTGAGACCGTTGTGAAGCATTGCATTATGGGCCCTAAGAGCACAGAAATAGTGTCCACTCCTTGTATACTTTGGCGAATGTAGTTATTGGTATACTAACTATACCCATATTATGACCAATAAGCTTACTTTACACAATTTACATCGCAAATAGTATGGTTAGTATGAGTATTCTAAGACCGCTATGGCCTCTGTAGAAGAAAATTGGGTTTCAAACCTTGGCTAATTTATTATATTTTTTAATGCTCATTGGTGCCTTCAGCTCAGACAAGGACAAAAGTACCCTCAAACAAACAAACACAGATTCCTGGACTAAAACCCATGTTCAGTTGAGTTTCAAGTGCTTTTTAGTCTAGGACTTCATCTGGGTCTGGAAAACCAGTCCTGCGTCTGTAGGTAATGAATCCGCTGTGCTTTGCAAGCTGTAGGCCTTCAGGCCACATACTCCAAAATACAAAAAAGGTGCTGAATCCAACCCGAACAACAGGACATGTATGACCTGAGACTTACCACACCGTTTGAGTTGTGCACGCCATTCAGATTGATCTTGGTCACAAATCGGACAAAAGGGGGAGACTCAGGATATCTGGGTCCACATTCTACCTTTAGACTGTACATCCTGTTCTCGTAGATTGTCTGGAAGAAAGACATCAGAAAGAAGGAAAGATTTCATTCCTGAAACAAGTTTTGGTTCAAGATAAAGCCTGCATGGTAGTTTTGTCAAAGTTTATTTGTCACGTGGTAGTGGGTAGCTGTCTTGGTTATCATCATGAGCGGTGAGCCATGACAGTAAGTAAGCTTGTTGCAGGCCTATGATTGGCCTGCTGGCTCCAGTTTAGTATTGGCCTATGTTGTTAATTAAAAGGAGCCTGCAAAACAGAGGTGCATCTGGGACAGAAAGCGTGTGGTTCTTTGACTCATGGATGTTTCTTCCTTTGTTTGCAGAACGCCTGTGGCTGTCCCAATAGATTTAGAATTTTTCTATTTCAATTATATTGCTGTCGCGCTCATGGTATGTTCCTCCCAATGTTGTGTGTGAGTGAGATACACACAGCGCCTTCGGAAAGCATTCAGACCACTTGACTTTTCACATTGTTATGTTACAGCTTTATTCTAAAATGTATTAAATAGCTTTTTTCCATCATCAATCAACACCCGATGACAAAGTAAAAACAGGTTTAGAATTTTCAGTTAATTTATAAAAATAAAAACTGAAATATCACATTTACATAAGTATTCAGACCCTTTACTCAGTACTCTGTTGAAGCGCCTTTGGCAGCGATTATAGCATCAAGTATTCGTGGGTATGACACTACAAGCCTGGCACACCTGTATTTGGGTTGTTTCTAAAAATTCATCTCTGCACAGCTATTTTCAGGTCTCTCCAGAGATGTTAGATCGAGTTCAAGTCTGCGCTCTGGCTGGGCCACTCAAGGACATTCAGAGACTTGTCCCGAAGCCAACCCGGCATTGTCTTGGCTGTGTGCTTAGGGTCATTGTCTTGTTGGAAGGTGAACCTTCTCCCCAGTATGAGGTCCTGAGCGCTCTGGAGCAAATTTTCATCAAGGATCTCTCTGTACTTTGCTCCATTCATCTTTCCCTCGATCCCGACTAGTCTCTCAGTCCCTGAAAAACAGCCCCACAGCATGATGCTGCCACCACCATGCTTCACCGTAGGGGTGGTGCCAGGTTTCCTCCAGACGTGACACTTGGCATTCAGGCCAAAGAGTTCAATCTTGGTTTCATCATACCAGAGAATCTGGTTTCTCATGGTCGGAGTCCTTTAGGTGCCTTTTTGCAAACTCCAAGCTGGCTAACAGGTTCCTTTTACTGAGGAGTGGCTTCTGTCTGGCCACTCTACCATAAAGGCCTGATTCGTGGAGTGCTGCAGAGATGGTTGTCCTTCTGGAAGGTTCTCCCATCCCCACAGAGGAACTCTGTCCTGACCAAGGCCCTTCTCCCCAAATTGCTCAGTTTGGCCGGGCGGACAGCTCTAAGAAGAGTCTTGGTGGTTCCAAACTTCTTCCAATTAAGAATGAATGAGGCCACTGTGTTCTTGGGGGACCTTCAATGCTGCAGAAATGTTTTGATACCCTTCCCCAGATCTGTGCATCGACACAATCCTATCTTGGAATTCTACGAACAATTATTTCGACCTCATGGCTTGGTTTTTGCTCAGACATGCACTGTCAACTGTGGGACCTTATATAGACTGGCATGATTCCAAATGTCCAATCAATTCACCACAGGTGGACTACAATCAAGTTGTAGAAACATCTCAAGGATGATCAACAGAAACAGGATTCACCTGTGCTCAATATCGAGTCACATAGCTCAGGGTCTGAATACTTATTTTCGCTTTGTCATTATGGGGTAATTGTGGGCAGATTTAGGATTATTATTTTTTTATCCATTTTAGAATACGGACGTAAATGTAACAAAATGTGGAAAAAGTCAAGGGGTCTGAATACTTTCCGATGGCACTGTAAATTATTGGTTCCTCCACTGGGAGAAAGGTGATTTATGCTATGTTTATCCTCTTTGTTCATGCTCACAAGCATCAACAACAAAAACATATGTACTTCATAAACTGACAAAATCATGGTTCAGGTTGGGCGAGGGCAACACTACTTTAGGTCTCAGGGAGGGTGACATCACACCGTGATGGCTGCTATTAGTGCAAACAGCCAACTAACTAGCTAGCGATTTCACCTGCTACCTTTCACCTGCTACTTGAGCATGGTTTAGAGCTGACCTGCGGTGTGCATGGTTTAGCTGAAGCAGTGTTCTTGGCTATGATTGAGCAGCAGCTCATCCTCTAAAATCAAAATGTTCCATGTTTCCATTCCTCAATTGGGGTTAAAATAGAGGTGACTCCATATTGATCGTCAACTGTGGATATAGATGTGAAAAGCGACAGTTGCTGTGTCAGAAAATGGCATTAGCTGCCAAATTCATTTGCGACGTCCTTGTTTTCTCACTTCCTCAATGCTTATAATTTAGAGAAGGAAATACAATGCACTTCAGAAGAATTGAGGAAACCAGGACTGAGAAAGCAAGGATTTCTGTGGCGTGACAGTGTTTGGTCTGTCACCCTGAGAGGCCTTACGGCATTTGTGTGTGTGCATCGTTGGTTTTCCATTACCCTGGGAGGCCCTATGATCATGCCTGTCCAGCGAGTCAGCATTATGTCCTCGTCGTCCTCCAGTCCCCAGCTCACTGTCCCGTCTCCAACACCCTTCTGGCCCTCTTCCAGCTCCTCCAGTAGCCGGAAGTTACGGGGAACTTTGATGACTTTTAAAACATACAAGGTTCAAAGCAGACATTTTTCAACCACTCATATCTAGTAGTTACTACAACGTAAACTGAAAATTCACTGCTCTGCACACAGACCAGGGTGCCAAGTTGACTCAATGGGTTCTGTTGAATTATTCATAAAAAATGCAAAGTGTGGAGCAAGGTTTAAAATACTGTTCATTGTAATACAGTTTATACAGGAAGACATGAAAGGTAAAAACCGGATGATGCTTGAGAGGTTTTAAGTCACTTAGGATCTATAATGTGTGGAGCAAAACTGCAGTACTCTGTTAGATCGTTCCATTCCTTTCATCAAAATGTTAGGCAAACATGTAGCTAGGCCTAATTCTCTGAATTTTGATAGCGATTCGTTTAACACAACCCTCCTCAGCTAATTGTATGTTAGCTAATCAAATACTATTAGTAGGAACCAAGTAACAAGCTGTCCTATATTATTCACGCACCTCTGAATCTGACACATGCAATTGCCATTGCCATCACTTTCTCAAGTTGTGGGTGTGTAGCCGATGGCCAAAGTGCACTTGCTAGTTAGGTATCGAAAAGGAAAGGGGGATACCTAGTCAGTTGTGCAACTGAATGCATCTTCCGCATTTCACCCAACCCCTCTGAATCAGAGGTGCGGGGTTACCTAGTTAAGAGTAGTTTTACATTGTTATCTATAATAGATAACTAGCTAGTTCTCATTACTTTTCATTTTACTGGGTGGGTATAATTTGTGGAACGTTCCAACATGAATCTGTTCCAAAAACTAAGTAAATAACAAGGTTGCCAACAACGCATCCAAAGTTGTATAGCGGCCGAATAAGATACCGGGTAGGGCCTGGGCTATTTCATTAAGTTTAGAGTTGATGCCTATGCGGCAGCTAGTTAGCTAGGTGAATTAATCGTGCTAAGTTAGTTTGTATGTGTTGTTTGTTGGCAACTTTGTACTTTATTACGTTTTTGGAACAGATTCCTGTTGGAACGTTCCACAAATTATACCCACCCCTTTTGACTTAACTAACCGCTAATAAACAGTTGGAGAAATGCATTTTGACAGATGCCAGCTATAGTTAGCTATTTCAGTTATTCGAAACATGTATACTAGTTCCGCCAAGCTCGATTTGTAAGTTGTCTCCGGTTCAGCTGCCACTGGTACCAGCTAACGTTACTAGTAATGTTAGCGTCGTTAGCTGCGCAGAAACATGACGCTGCAGTTGAATAGGCTAGCTAGTTAGTTAGACGAATACACAGACGATGGCTAAACCACACTAGAAGCACAAATGCAATATTTTATATACAAATTATGGCAGAATCAATTAATCTTTTAAATACACCAAGTGAGTTGGTCGAGAGTTACAAATAGTCGGGGAAGAGCAAACTGCGCTAACGTTAGCTGGTTAGTAACTAGCAATACTGGATGAGCTAACTCACCCACATTCATCTAGTAAACATGTCTCGGGAAATTGTGGAATGTCTTTGAGATTAATGTTTCATAACGGAATGTAATATAGCTATTAAATTAAACGTAAAATACATGCTCCTCAAATTAATATCACATATGTGTGAACGGGAAATTAGATTACCTGATCCGGCGGCGGCCGCCATCTTTGTCACTGAATAGCGAGGACGCGCACGTTCGAGCACGTCAGTGCAAATCGACTGGTCTGTTTGAGCAGTTATTGGACCCGAAGGTCAAGATAAACAACATTTTCGAGAAGGGTGCAATTGCGGCCCGCATTCGGGGCATTCCTGCATCTGTAGGAACCCCTCTTTATACTTCATTTGGTCAAATATAAATTTAGTACAGGCATGGGGGGGCCTCCAGTACAGTAGGTGGCGTTAGATAAACCACAGACGAACGGTATGGGGCGATAATGGTAGCATGCTAGACATACACGGTAGACGGGGTTCCTTTGCCCCGCTTGTTGAGCACTGTCGCTCCAGCTAGCTAGCAAGGAGGACTCACAGCAGACGGGGGCGCAACCGTAGGTTAGCTATTAAGCTAGCTAGCACACGATGTCGTTAACTCAAACTAGCTAGTACACAGTGTCCTCGCCCCCATCTGTCAGCCACGGTTTTCTCCGGTACAGAGCAGGATGGGGTGACACCGTGTGCTAGCCAACTAGCAACCTAGCTAGTCCGCGGGGGGCGGCTGGTAGACAGTGTCCTTCGCCCCGGCCTGTTGGGTATTGTTTTCCCGAAGTTTTGTTTGTCTGGCCATGTGGAGAAATGCAGCTAAAGTGAGAGGCACCTTACCTGTTTGGTCAGGGCCAGCATGAGGGTTAAAGTTTATCCTGTGTCGGTGAATGTAGCTTCTAAGTTAAGTTTGAGCATCATAGCAATACAATGTTTTCTTTTCAGCTGTCAACATTCTACAAGGAAAGAGACACTTAGTCAATTATATAATCATTAACCCGGATACTAGTCATTTGAGTGGTAAATCAGTTCTAGACCGTTGTCATTGATGAGAATTAATCTAAAAATCTATTGACATTCAGAATTGACTTTGTTTAGACATCCAGCCTGTATTGTAGTTGCATGACCAGAGACAAATCTTCAAATGCACATTATTAATTTATTCGGAGTGTTGCAGGCATTCAGTCTCGATTTATAGGATCCTTCCCACTATAGGATTGATATGTCAAGTGATAAAATCCTAAGTTATTAATTAAAAGTTTATGGAAAACTTCACTTGTCCTCAATATAAACGCAACATGCAACAATTTTACTAAGTCACAGTTCATATAAGGAAATAATTCAATTTAAATATATGTATTAGGCCTTAATCTATGGATTTCACATTACTGGTAATACAGATAAGCATCTGTTGGTCACAGATACAGTGTCTTTGGAAAGTATTCAGACACTTTGACTTTTTCCACAATTTGTTATGTTACAGCCTTATTCTAAAATGGACAAATCCACAGCCATCTACACACAATAGCCCATAATGACAAAGCGAACACAGGCTTTTAGAAATGTTTGAAAATGTATTATTTATTTTTTTAAATACCTTATTTACTTAAGTATTCAGACCCTTTGCTATACAACTCGAAATTGAGCTCAGTGCCTCCTATTTCTACAACTTAATTGGAGTCCACCTGTGGTAAATTCAATTGATTGGACATGATTTGGAAAGGCATACACCTCTATATAAGGTCCCACAGTTGTGACGATGCATGTCAGAGTAGTAATGTTGGACAGGCGGGCAGATGCAGGCAGCGATCGGTTGAAGAGCATGCATTTAATTTTACTTGTATTTAAGAGCAATTGGAGGCCACGGAAGGAGAGTTGTATGGCATTGAAGCTTGCCTGGAGGGTTGTTAACACAGTGTCCAAAGAAGGGCCAGAAGTATACAGAATGGTGTCGTCTGCGTAGAGGTGGATCAGAGACTCACCAGCAGCAAGAGCGACATCATTGATATATACAGAGAAGAGAGTCGGTCCAAGAATTGAACCCCGTGGCACCCCCATAGAGACTGCCAGAGGTCTGGACAGCAGACCCTCCGATTTGACACAACAAGTAGTTGGTGAACCAGGCGAGGCAATCATTTGAGAAACCAAGGCTGTCGAGTCTGCCGATGAGGATGTGGTGATTGACAGAGTCGAAAGCCTTGGCCAGATCATTGAATACGGCTGCACAGTAATGTTTCTTATCGATGGCGGTTAAGATATCGTTTAGGACCTTGAGCGTGGCTGAGGTGCACCCATGACCAGCTCTGAAACCAGACTGCATAGCAGAGACGGTGTGGTGAGATTCGAAATGGTTGGTAATCTTACATTTAGATTTTTGGTTACTGACCTACACACAATACCCATAATGTCAATGGTGTTTTTCCTACATTCTACAAATTAAATAAAAATGAAAACTGAAATTTCTTTAGTCAATAAGTATTCAACCCGTTTGTTATGACAAGCCTAAATAAGTTCAGGAGTAAAAATGTCCTTAACAAGTCACATAGTAATGGCTGTGTTATGAGAAAACTGAGAATGGATCAACAACTTTGTAATTACTCCACAATACTAACTTAAATGACAGAGTGAAAAGAACGAAGCCTGTAAAGAATAAAAAATATTCAAAAACATGCATCCTGTTTGCAACAAGGCACTAAAGTAATACTGCCAAAAATGTGGCAACGCAATTAACTTTTTGTCCTGAATACAAAGTAATATATTTGGGGCAAATCCAATACAACACATTAATGAGTACCACAATCTATATTATTAATAAATCCAGACCCTTTCTTTGTAGATCCACCAGGCACCGACAGAGGAGAGCAGAGCAGCCATAGCAAAGATGACACAGAAAGGAGACAAGATGGCCACCAGCATCCAGCACTGATCAGAGGATGGAGTTGCTGAAGACAGAGAGCATCAGTAGATTGAGAAGGAGATGGTGTCTTTGACCCACTGGTCTGATCTGTTTCAAGGAAATACACATTTCCATTGATAGTTTTGCCTCATGGAACTAAACATGGAAATAGTGTGAAAGTTGAAGGATGCTATTAAATACATACCATCACGGTCAAATGTAAGGATGTAGCCAGACCCAACAATCATGTTTTTTTTAGAGGTACAACAGTAGAGCCCAATAATATATTTAGTGACGTTGATGATTAGACTCATGGAGTTGTCAAGGATGCTATTAGGCAGGGGCACATCTTTGGTTTTAGAAGTGGGGGGGACATAATTATTTTTATTTAACCCACCAAAATTGGTCAGATAAACACTCCAAACAGCCTACCTGACCGCTCGGAGGCGTCTGCAGGGTCCTAAAGCACACCGTTGCCTCGTTTGTATCACATTCCAATGATAAAACTTGGGGGGGACAAAAATGGAATTTAAGAATGTGGCGTGGACCTGTCCTCCCCGTCCCCAGTGAAAGTTGCGCCCCTGTTATTAGGTGTGTACCGTCACCATTTTACCTAAGGATGTAGCAAGACCCACCTTTCAAGTTTCCTTTAGAGGTACAATAGTAGAGCCTAAGAATATATTTAGTGATGCTGTTAATGGTGAGATTGAGGGAGTTGTTGCTTTTGAGACGTTCAGTAGAAACATTCATTCCAAAGCCTGTAAGGACTTTGATTTGAGGAGTCATTTCTCCATCATTCGAAGTAGATAACATTAATAATGTTAATACCAAAGGGTTTCTTCAGAGTGTTCTACGCTGCAGCACAGAGTCACGTTGACACCAGCTCTGACAACTCTGGTGACAAGTTTTGTTTTGAGGTCTCCAGAGAAGCAGAAATCCACATTAAACCTAATGAGAAAATAATATTGAATTAGATCTAGTTAGTATACAACTGACACACAAGTAACATAGGCATCACAAAAAATAATCTGTAACAAAATAGTGAATGTCTGACAAAGAATGAAAAATGACTTACAACATAAGATTAGGACAGCAACGAGGATTCTCCCCATGATGTTGACATATCAATGATGGGGAAAGCTTGTAAATGTTTTCTAGAGAAAGGATCTTACCTCATTGACCTTAAATGGTCAGGAACAAAATAATTGGTTCATGTTGACATGCCCCTACCCTCACTGCCTCTATTATATTACTGTCAGGGGGGAAACTTCATCAGATGCAATGGTATTGTAAATGTCTGATGTGATTTTTATTCTGTTTAACATACTTATTTTTGTGACAACAGGATGATAGAAATGTCCTAGACATTGATAATGTTGTAAATGACTATTGTAGCTGGAAACTGATGATTTTTTATGATTTTTTAGGGAATATCTACATAGGCGTACAGAGTTCCCCTGTCCAGTGTCTGTGTTCTTTTGCTCATCTTAATCTTTACTTTTTATTGGCCAGTCTGAGATATGGCTTTTTCTTTGCAACTCTGCCTAGAAGGCTAACATCCCGGAGTCGCCTCTTCACTGATAACGTTGAGACTCTTGTTTTGCGGGTACTATTTAATGAAGCTGCCAGTTGAGGACTTGTGAGGTGTCTGTTTCTCAAACTAGACACTCTAATGTGCTTGTCCTCTTGCTCAGTTGTGCAACGGGGCCTCCCACTCCTCTTTCTATTCTGGATAGAGCCAGTTGGTGCTGTTCTGTGAAGGGAGCAGTACACAGCGTTGTATGAGATCTTCAGTTTCTTGGCAATTTCTCGCATGGAATACCCTTCATTTCTCAGAACAAGAATAGACTGACGAGTTTCAGAAGAAAGTTATTTGTTTCTGGACATTTTGAGCCTAATTTGAGCTAATCAAACCCACAAATGCTGATGCTCCAGATACTCAACTAGTCTAAAGAAGGTTCAGATTTATTGCTTCTTTAATCAGAACAACATTTTTCAGCTGTGCTAACATCATTGCAAAAGGGTTTTCTAATGATAAATTATCCTTTTAAAATGATAAACTTGGATTAGCTAACACAACGTGCCATAGGAACACAGGAGTGATGGTTGCTGATAATGGGCCTCTGTACGCCGATATAGATATTTCATTAAAATCAGCCGTTTCCAGCTACAATTGCCATTTACAACATTAACAATGTCTACGTTGTATTTCTGATCAATTTGATGTTATTTTAATGGACAAAAAATTGTATTTTCTTTAAAAAACTTGGACATTTCTAAGTGACCCCAAACTTACCTTACCTTACTTACCTTCACATTTGGGCCAAATTCAGACCTTTTTAACCATCCTAAAGGTTAAGGTTACGAGTCAGGGTTAGGTCATCTGATCCTAAATATATAGTTAGGGACGACTTTAAACCTTGAACTTGAGAGTGAACAACATGTGTAACCAATGTGAAATGGCAAGCTAGTTAGCGGTGGTGCGCTAGCTAGTTAGCGGTAGTGTTTCAAATGGGTGACATTACTCGCTCTGAGACCTGAAGTAGTTGTTCCCCTTGCACTGCAAGGGCTGCGGCTTTTGTGGCGTGATGGGTAACGATGCTTCATGGGTGTCAGTTGTTGATGTGTGCAGAGGGTCCCTGGTTCGAGCCCAGGTAGGGGTGAGGAGAGGGACGGAAGCTATACTGTTACATTGCTGTTGCTGTTTCCCATTTAACAAAAGCAACAGAAATAAATTATGCTCAACTGGGACCACTGGCTGATGTGATTTATTTAGAGAAAACACAACGCGAGGAGAGTACAATTTACATCTGTTAAACTCTGGGACCCAGACATCCCACAGGATCAATGTGAGATGTAGTGTCCACACTGCAATTAAAGAAGATGTCATAGGAGGGTTAGAGAACTAGACTTTAGTCGATATACTTACAAGGATATTTCACTACGAAATGTGGAGATGTCTCACGTCATCTGTTGTGTAAATCCAGCTATATGCCTCAATCCCAAATGAATGGGAGAGACAGGCACTGTCTAATTTCCAAATTTTATCCAGTGTACACTACAGGCGGTGTGGGATCTGGACTAATCTCAACATTACTCCACTTTAGAGGTCTGAAACTTCTAGCACAGCTGTACATTTCAAAGAAACATGGTGAAGCCCCAAAATTGCCCTCGCTAGAAGCATGTGTTTCAGACATAAGGAAGTTGATGGCTGCAAACTTTCTACTTTTATACTCGGACAAAACAGAGATGCTTGTTCTAGGTCCCAAGAAACAAAGAGATCTTCTGTTGAATCTGACAATTAATCTTAATGGTTGTACAGTCGTCTCAAATAAAACTGTGAAGGACCTCGGCGTTACTCTGGACCCTGATTTCTCTTTTGAAGAACATATCAAGACCATTTCAAGGACAGCTTTTTTCCATCTACATAACATTGCAAAAATCAGAAACTTTCTGTCCAAAAATGATGCAGAAAAATTAATCCATGCTATTGTCACTTCTAGGTTAGACTACTGCAATGCTCTACTTTCCGGCTACCCGGATAAAGCTCTAAATAAACTTCAGTTAGTGCTAAATACGGCTGCTAGAATCCTGACTAGAACCAAAACATTTGATCATATTACTCCAGTGCTAGTCTCCCTACACTGGCTTTCTGTCAAGGCAAGGGCTGATTTCAAGGTTTTACTGCTAACCTACAAAGCATTACATATCTACGTACATATCTACACGTACGCTATGGTCACTAGACGCAGGCCTCCTAATTGTCCCTAGAATTTCTAAGAAAACAGCTGGAGGCAGGGCTTTTTCCTATAGAGCTCCATATTTATGGAATGGTCTGCCTACCCATGTAAGAGACGCAAACTCGGTCTCAACCACGCCCTTGCTGTCTCTGCCTGGCCGGTTCCCCTCTTTCCACTGGGATTCTCTGCCTCTAACCCTATTACAGGGGCTGAGTCACTGGCTTACTGGGGCTCTTTCATACCGTCCCTAGGAGGGGTGTGTCACTTGAGTGGGTTGAGTCACTGATGTGATCTTCCTGTCTGGGTTGGCGCCCCCCCTTGGGTTGTGCCGTGGCGGAGTTCTTTGTGGGCTATACTCGGCCTTGTCTCAGGATGGTAAGTTGGTGGTTGAAGATATCCCTCTAGTGGTGTGGGGGCTGTGCTTTGGCAAAGTGGGTGGGGTTATATCCTTCCTGTTTGGCCCTGTCCGGGGGTGTCCTCGGATGGGGCCACAGTGTCTCCTGACCCCTCCTGTCTCAGCCTCCAATATTTATGCTGCAGTAGTTTATATGTCGGGGGGCTAGGGTCAGTTTGTTATATCTGGAGTACTTCTCCTGTCCTATTCGGTGTCCTGTGTGAATTTAAGTGTGCTCTCTCTAATTCTCTCTTTCTTTCTCTCTCTCGGAGAACCTGAGCCCTAGGACCATGCCTCAGGACTACCTGACATGATGACTCCTTGCTGTCCCCAGTCCACCTGGCTGTGCTGCTGCTCCAGTTTCAACTGTTCTGCCTTATTATTATTGGACCATGCTGGTCATTTATGAACCTTTGAACATCTTGGCCATGTTCTGTTATAATCTCCACCCGGCACAGCTAGAAGAGGACTGGCCACCCCACATAGCCTGGTTCCTCTCTAGGTTTCTTCCTAGGTTTTGGCCTTTCTAGGGAGTTTTTCCTAGCCACCGTGCTTCTACACCTGCATTGCTTGCTGTTTGGGGTTTTAGGCTGGGTTTCTGTACAGCACTTTGAGATATCAGCTGATGTACGAAGGGCTATATAAATACATTTGAATTGAATAGCAAAATTTGATTTTGCAGAGAAATAAAGTCCGGACTATACTGTGTGACATACAGCCATGATTTTTGACCATTGTAACACTGGTGCTTTATTCATCTGCGATTGTAAAGTTCTCAAACTCTGGACTAATAAACCAGTGTAAAGCATCCGGAAACATCATAACTCTAAGCATTCCACGTCCAAAACCGTTCATAATGAGCTTGCCAGTGGGAAATCGTAGCATCAATGAACCCCGAGTTTACCAATGAATATCTCTGACTTTCACATTTCCTGAGTTCCGAACAGCATTACATTTCATACAGGTCTCACACTTGTAGGGTGGAGATTTGTCCGTTTGGGGTGCAATAGAAGTGACCAGATGTTATAAGTCTGATTTATCAAAATCAAATGTCTTAAGCATCATCAACCAAAAATAGAATTACTGAGAATTGCAGTGTGGTCAGAGTGAAGGGTTGGCTAGCAGGGGAAGCTAGCCTTTCTGCAGTATAGCAGTGGTGCCTTCTTTGGTTTGAGTATGTGGTTCCACAGTCAGTTTCAACCACGTCAAAGATATGTCAGCAGCACACTTCGACTCACACCAAACGCTTAATGAAACAGAAAAAAAGAGCTAAACAGACTCACAACCTATTCCGTTTATTTTTAGTTTGAGTCATTAGCACCACAATGACCTCTGTACAATAGGTTATCACAGGGTGCAAAAACGGATGCATAAAACAGTCCCAAGGTATGGGCCAACACTATCAGTTTCTACCCCTCCATAGTCAGTGGTGTAAAGTACTTATTAAGTAAAAATATATATCTGTACTTTACTTTACTATTCATATTTTTGATTGCTTTTACTTTTACTCCACTATATTCCTAAAGAAAATAATGCAATAATACAATTTCCCTGACACCCAAAAGTACATTTTGAATGCTTAACAGGACAGGAAAATGGTCTAATTTACGCTCTTAAAGAGACAATTCCTGGACATCCCTGTAGCATCTGATCTGGCGGACTCACTAAACACAAATGCTTTGTTTGTAAAGGATGTCTGAGTGTTGGAGTGTGGCCCTGACTCTCCGTAAATTTAAAAAACAAGAAAACAGTCGCCGCTTGTTTTGGTTAATATAAGGATTTTTAAAAATTATTTATACTTTTACTTTAAATACTTAAGTATATTTTAGCAATTACGTTTACTTTTGAAACTTAAGTATATTTAAAACCAATTACTTGGGTAACCAGAAAATTGGGTAATTTTTCCACCACTGTCCATATTACAGGCAACAAAACTACTACGCAATCTGCAGATCATATATTGTGGGAGTAGCTGCTGCCTTGGCAGCAACTAATGCGGATCCTTAATAAATACAAATACAAATACTTTAGACAGAAACAAAAGTAAACTGCTAGCTAACGTTAGCGACGTTAGCTAACGTTAGCTAAAGTTAGCGACTAATGCTAACGCTTCCGTATAAAGCAACCATGTGACAGCTAACAACCATTCAGAGGGACTCGTTGTTTCATTTCACAAGAAATGTGTGCAAACACGATGCTGATATTTATCCATGTATGATAAAAGTGATTTACTTTCAATTAAGTGGCTCTTATACACTGCATAAAAAGTGCACATTTATACCATTATGCACCTAATACCTGTTATATTTGGGGTCATACAACTTAAAAAATTGAATTTAACTAATGGTCTAAAATGAAATTGTGACTAATAAAACATCGGACTGCTTTGGTAGTGACTGGTGATAAGTTTGATTTAAATCACCTTTCTCTAAAGTGCAGTGCAGTATCATGTAAACCAGGGGTATTCACATCTTACCTTGGCCTACAAGGTCCAGAGACTACTGCTGGTTTTCTATTCTACTTGATTTAGTCCCTGATTAGAGGAAGTAGAAAAAGAAGCAGTGAAACTGGCTTTGAGGTCCAGATTTGAATTTGAGGAATGTATACCATAGAATATCAAATGGTTTACTTTTTCATAGTCGCAGGAGTAGAGTAGGTGTACTGATCAGTTCCCCTTGTCCATGTAATCATATTAATTAGATTAGAGATCCTTTTATTTAATTTTTCATTTTTAAAAGTTTTACCCCTTTTTCTCCCCAATTTCATGGTATCCAATTGTTTAGTAGCTACTATCTTGTCTCATCGCTACAACTCCCGTACAGGCTCGGGAGAGACAAAGGTCCTCCAATACACAACCCAAGCAAGTCGCACTGCTTCTTAACACAGTGCCATCCAACCCGGAAGCCAGTGGCACCAATGTGTGGGAGGAAACACTGTGCACCTGGCAACCTTGGTTAGCGCGCACTGCCCGCCACAGGAGTCGCTGGTGCACGATGAGACAAGGATTTCCCTACCGGCCAAACCCGGTAGGGGTGGGCATTCTATGTTGTGGGTTCTATGTTTTCTATTTCTGTGTGTTTGGCCGGGTGTGGTTCTCAATCAGAGGCAGCTGTCTATCGTTGTCTCTGATTGAGAACCATACTTAGGTAGCATTTTCCCACCTGTGTGGTGTGGGTAGTTGTTTTCTGTTTTGTGTCTTTCTGCACCAGACAGAACTGTTTCGTTCGTTTTTTTTGTTAATCAGTGTTCAGTTCAAATAATAAAGATGAACATATACCACGCTGCACCTTGGTCCTCCACTCCTTCCAACAGCCGTTACACACTCTTAAGCTGCGTTCATAACCAAGTGGGTATTTACCACATACGACTTGGAAGAATCCACTTGAACACCCCTCTGATTGGTAATTACTAGTGGGAAACTCATCTATCATCCCTGAGCTTTGACATCACCTACTAACGAAATGACCTCTAAAACAGCATTTTTGGGCAGTTAAATACAACAACAAAGCACAACATTTTTGGTTGACGCAGCTCTTTGGTCATTGACCAATCTGCATTGTCAATTAATTTGAACCACGTGAATGCATCCAACTGGTATTTATGACTTCCCAACTAGTAATTACTACCTTTCCACTTGGTTATGAATACAGCATTACTCTGAGATACTTGACATAGTACATACCTCCCCTGGTCTGAAGCTCACTGTTGTAGCACAAGTAAGGTTCTGGCGCCCTCCCGTGTCCCTCTGACCAACAGCAAGCTGCATACCATTTTGAGGGCAGCACTGAGACAACATCAGAACATTATTCCTTAAGATGTTATAATGGAAAAAGAAAGAGAGAAAATTGAGAGACACTAGTTTTGGAAAGCCATGTCTTAAAATCTTCACTGAAACCTTTGATTAAACTGACATAATTTTTATTTTATTTCCCCTTTTATTTAACTAGGTAGACTAGTTGAGAACAGGTTCGCATTTGCAACTGCAACCTGGCCAAGATAAAGCAAAGCAGTTCGACACATACAACGACACAGAGTTACACATGGAGTAAAACAAAAATACAGTCAATAATATGGTAGAAAAATCAATATACAGCATGTGCAAATGAGGTAAGATAAGGGAGGTAAGGCAATAAATAGGCCATGGTGGCAAAGTAATTACAATATAGCAATTAAACACTGGAATGGTAGATGTGCAGAAGATAAATGTGCAAGTAGAGATACTGGGGTGCAAAGGAGCAAGATAAATAAATAAATACAGTATGGGGATGAGGTAGTTGGATGGGCTATTTACAGATGGGCTATGTACAGGTGCAGTGATCTGTGAGCTGCTCTGACAGCTGGTGCTTAAAGCTAGTGAGGGAGATATGAGTCTTCAGCTTCAGTGATTTTTGCATTTCGTTCCAGTCATTGGCAGCAGAGAACTGGAAGGAAAGGCAGCCAAATGAAAAATTGGCTTTGGGGATGACCAGTGAGATATACCTGCTGGAGTGCGTGCTACGGGTGGGTGCTGCTATGGTGACCCGTGAGCTGAGATAAGGCGGGGCTTTACTTTATCATTGCTGGGACCATGTTCTAGACCTGTAATAATGACAATAATGGCAAGTAAATGCAATCTTTAATAATAAAGTTTTACATTAAGACAAAATTCAGACAAAGTGTAAAATCTTTGAGAAACATTTGATAGTAGTTTAGTATGTGAGCAGACTTCCTGTTACTGGTGATACTCTCCTGGCTGGTTGCAAAGTATGTTTCAGTTTGTGGGTTCACACCTTTTCTACAGGAACACATTCAACAACCGATGACCAGTAAAATAGACTTGGGTTTGTCATCCATTTAGTATCATTATTTATCTATTTTTGCTATTACCAATCTGTAACAAATATGTTCCAAGTAGTGTATAGTAGTGTATATATATATATATATACTTCCGGTCAAATGTTTTATAACAACAAGTCATTCAATGTTTTTTCTTTATTTGTTCTATTTTCTACAATGTAGAATAATAGTGAAGACATCAAAACTATGAAATAACAGATGTGGAATCATGTCGTAACCAAAAAAGTGTTAAACAACAACATTCTTCAAATAGCCACCATTTGCCTTGATGACAACTTTGCACACTCCTGGCATTCTCTTGGTGTTTTAACCTGTAGTTTTGACCTGTAGTGTATATATATATATATATATATAGAGAGATATAAAATAAATGATCAAATGCATCATCAAATCAATACAACAGTGTGGTGACATTATAGTAAAATCTAAATATGCTATGACTAATGATATGCAGAAGTATAGTGGTACAAACACAGGGCCTTGCTGAATACCGTAGACAACCAGTACATTGTGAGACATATAAGGGCTTCATAGCAAAAGAACGATATACATTTTACAGGAGGAATTTTAACTACAACAATACAGTACCAGATAAACAATATCTATACCAGTAGCTGTACTAACATTAAGAAATATCATATCAGCATGTTCCATCTACAACTGCAGCTAATAAACAAATACATAGGATCGCACTAGTTATGCGTGTTCTTAATTAACCACAAGTTTGTTTCCTTTTTTTTGTTTCATCTGCTGGTATGGACATTTCTCAGAGAAATATGCTAAGGAAAATTGTTATCTCTGTAACAAGTAAGGTGCTGGGGTTCAAGCAGACAGGTCTGGAGGTAATTTATGACAAAAGAGCCCTCACTACGACCCACAAGGTACTGATGCACCCCAGACATCCTCTTTACCAGGAGTTTGAGCTACTCCCCTCGGGGAGACCTTGCACCAGGGTACAAAAGGAATAGAGCCAGGCAATCCTTTGTCCCAGAGACAATAAAGCTTCTGAATGTTTAAAAAAAAAACTACTCTTAGAAAAAACGGTTAATCGGACTGTCCCCATAGGAGAATCCTTTTGGTTCAAAGTAGACTCCTTTTCAGTTCCATTTTGAAACATTGTGGAAAGGATTCTACCTGAAACCAAAAAGGGTTATTCAAAGGGGTTTCCTATGGGGTCAGCCGAAGATCAAATCAAATTTATTTATATAGCCCTTCTTACATCAGCTGATATCTCAGAAACCCAGCCTAAAACCCCAAACAGCAAGCAATGCAGGTGTAGAAGCATGTATATGAGTCAATTACCATGGGGTGGCCTACAAGTGTGACATTGTAGTTGACTAAGAGTGCCCTCATGAATTATACATCTTCTTCCTTAATTGTCAGTGTATGTTCTTGTCTAAATAGTTTTTATATACAGTATATATATATGCATAGTACGACAATGAACATTTCCATATGGGGATGATGAAGCTATTATCTTATTGTGTCCTGTTGTTGTCACGAGAATTTTCAATCCCAATGATAATAACTATCAATCAATCAATAGCTTTGACCAATTTGACCAATTGCTGTGCACAAACAGTGGGTATCCTACTCACATACTTCCACACAAACAGTGGGTATCCTACTCACATACTTCCACACAAACAGTAGGTATCCTACTCACATACTTCCACACAAACAGTAGGTATCCTACTCACATACTTCCACACAAACAGTAGGTATCCTACTCACATACTTCCACACAAACAGTGGGTATCCTAATCACATACTTCCACACAAACAGTAGGTATCCTAATCACATACTTCCACACAAACAGTAGGTATCCTAATCACATACTTCCACACAAACAGTAGGTATCCTACTCACATACTTCCACACAAACAGTAGGTATCCTACTCACATACTTCCACACAAACAGTGGGTATCCTAATCACATACTTCCACACAAACAGTAGGTATCCTAATCACATACTTCCACACAAACAGTAGGTATCCTAATCACATACTTCCACACAAACAGTAGGTATCCTAATCACATACTTCCACACAAACAGTAGGTATCCTAATCACATACTTCCACACAAACAGTAGGTATCCTAATCACATACTTCCACACAAACAGTAGGTATCCTAATCACATACTTCCACACAAACAGTAGGTATCCTAATCACATACTTCCACACAAACAGTGGGTATCCTACGCACATACTTCCACACAAACAGTAGGTATCCTAATCACATACTTCCACACAAACAGTAGGTATCCTAATCACATACTTCCACACAAACAGTAGGTATCCTAATCACATACTTCCACACAAACAGTAGGTATCCTACTCACATACTTCCACACAAACAGTAGGTATCCTACTCACATACTTCCACACAAACAGTAGGTATCCTACTCACATACTTCCACACAAACAGTAGGTATCCTAATCACATACTTCCACACAAACAGTAGGTATCCTACTCACATACTTCCACACAAACAGTAGGTATCCTAATCACATACTTCCACACAAACAGTAGGTATCCTAATCACATACTTCCACACAAACAGTAGGTATCCTAATCACATACTTCCACACAAACAGTAGGTATCCTAATCACATACTTCCACACAAACAGTAGGTATCCTAATCACATACTTCCACACAAACAGTGGGTATCCTACGCACATACTTCCACACAAACAGTAGGTATCCTAATCACATACTTCCACACAAACAGTAGGTATCCTAATCACATACTTCCACACAAACAGTAGGTATCCTAATCACATACTTCCACACAAACAGTAGGTATCCTACTCACATACTTCCACACAAACAGTAGGTATCCTAAACACATACTTCCACACAAACAGTAGGTATCCTACTCACATACTTCCACACAAACAGTGGGTATCCTACGCACATACTTCCACACAAACAGTAGGTATCCTAATCACATACTTCCACACAAACAGTAGGTATCCTACTCACATACTTCCACACAAACAGTAGGTATCCTACGCACATACTTCCACACAAACAGTGGGTATCCTACGCACATACTTCCACACAAACAGTGGGTATCCTACGCACATACTTCCACACAAACAGTGGGTATCCTAATCACATACTTCCACACAAACAGTAGGTATCCTACGCACATACTTCCACACAAACAGTAGGTATCCTAAACACATACTTCCACACAAACATTAGATATCCTACGCACATACTTCCACACAAACAGTGGGTATCCTACGCACATACTTCCACACAAACAGTAGGTATCCTACTCACATACTTCCACACAAACAGTGGGTATCCTACGCACATACTTCCACACAAACAGTGGGTATCCTACGCACATACTTCCACACAAACAGTAGGTATCCTACGCACATACTTCCACACAAACAGTAGGTATCCTACTCACATACTTCCACACAAACAGTGGGTATCCTACTCACATACTTCCACACAAACAGTAGGTATCCTACGCACATACTTCCACACAAACAGTAGGTATCCTACTCACATACTTCCACACAAACAGTAGGTATCCTACTCACATACTTCCACACAAACAGTGGGTATCCTACGCACATACATCCACACAAACAGTAGGTATCCTACGCACATACTTCCACACAAACAGTGGGTATCCTACGCACATACTTCCACACAAACAGTGGGTATCCTACGCACATACATCCACACAAACAGTGGGTATCCTACGCACATACTTCCACACAAACAGTGGGTATCCTACGCACATACATCCACACAAACAGTAGGTATCCTACGCACATACTTCCACACAAACAGTGGGTATCCTACGCACATACTTCCACACAAACAGTGGGTATCCTACGCACATACATCCACACAAACAGTGGGTATCCTACGCACATACTTCCACACAAACAGTGGGTATCCTACGCACATACTTCCACACAAACAGTGGGTATCCTACGCACATACTTCCACACAAACAGTAGGTATCCTACGCACATACTTCCACACAAACAGTGGGTATCCTACGCACATACTTCCACACAAACAGTGGGTATCCTACACACATACTTCCACACAAACAGTAGATATCCTACGCACATACTTCCACACAAACAGTGGGTATCCTACGCACATACTTCCACACAAACAGTGGGTATCCTACGCACATACTTCCACACAAACAGTAGGTATCCTACGCACATACTTCCACACAAACAGTAGGTATCCAACGCACATACTTCCACACAAACAGTAGGTATCCTACGCACATACTTCCACACAAACAGTAGATGAGTTTTATCCTTCTCCATAGTTCTCACCACTGTGTATCACTGCCCAGCCGACAGTTCCATTCCCCCGAGATTAGGGAGACCTTGAGAAGTACTCCCTATGCTCTCATAGGTTCCTCAGAGGCCTAGCCAGGTCGGTCCAAACACAGTTTTAATTGTCCTTGTCACGTTCTAACCATCGTTCGTGTGTGTTTTCCTTGTTTTAGTGTTGGTCAGGATGTGAGCTGGGTGGGCATTCTATGTTGTGTGTCTGGTTTGTCTATTTCTATGTTTGGCCTGATATGGTTCTCAATCGGAGGCAGGTGTTAGTCATTGTCTCTGATTGGGAACCATATTTAGGTAGCCTGTTTGGTGTTGCGTTTTGTGGGTGATTGTTCCTGTCTCTGTGTTTGCACCAGATAGGACTGTTTAGGTTTTCACTTTTCTTATTTTGTAGTTTATTCATGTATAGTTTTTTTCTTTATTAAACAAACATGAATCATCACCATGCTGCGTTTTGGTCCGCTTCTCCTTCACCACAAGAGGAAAACCCTTACAGTTCTTCAGTATTTTCCTAGGCCCCTACATACAAGTTCAAATCCTGAGCTACGCCTTGCTCAGACAGTCTGTGTTTTTCCACTATACAGATACATTGTTTAACCTAATTCTGACTAAAACTACACACATCATCAGATTATAATTTCATGGTTATAATCAATTTCATACAATTCAGAGGTATCAGAGTGCAATTATTTTATCATTATCTTTCAACATATACATTATTTTATCAGTTGTATTCTGTGCTGCTCTGCTGGTGCTCATTGTCTGTTTGTATGTTTTTAATAACCTTCCCAGGGATTACAGTAAAACGAGCACTTTTACAGTAATTTTGATTAATGTGCACTGTCCCTGTAAAACAACATTTTATAAAGTAAAAGTAAATACCTACATACCTGCACACCGTCGTTGGGTCTCTGATCTATTTTCGGGCGCTCAAGTTCATTTTTTTCCTGTGGGTACAAAGAAACTGTTGTCATCATGTGATTCAAAAAGTGTTATGCATATATTATTAATTAGGGTGTTAGGGTTATAGCAGTAAACTTATTGTGTTATTGATTGACCAGTTTAAAAAAAATAACATTGTAACATATTTGATAAAAAAATATGTTCATAATACATAAAGGGTGTTTGAAGTTTTGAGAATGAACTTTAGCCTTTTCTCTCAAACATCCAGGTCCAAAAAAGGCGAGCAGAGCAGCGACAGCAGCACTGAGAGAACACAAAATGGCCGTCAGCACCCAGGACTGCCCAGAAGACTCAGGAAGACATATTGAAGACTCAACACAAAATTGCAACACAAAATTGTCAATAGTTGAGAGAAGCAAATATGAAACCATAATGGGATGCTGAAGAGAACATACTGTACCATCAAATGCAATAATGTGACCTGATCCAACAACAGTTTTGCCACCAACTCCTGAGGTACAATAATAAAGCGCTAGAAAAGACTCAGTCATGTTGTCGATGGTCAGACTGATGGAGCGGTTGTATTCCACCGTTGTGGGGGAGCGGTTGTATTCCACCGTTGTGGGGGAGCGGTTGTATTCCACCGTTGTGGGGGAGCGGTTGTATTCCACCAATGTGGGGGAGCGGTTGTATTCCACCGTTGTGGGGGAGCGGTTGTTAAAGCCTTTGTAGAATTGATTTAGAACTTCCTTCGGGCTAACAATAGACTGTTTGGCTGAGATGATGACGAAGGGAAGCTTGTTGCTCTGTTTGTCCATACCACACTGTTTGCTGTTTGTGTTCTACACTGCAGAACAGAGTGACCTTGTCCCCAGGTCTGACGACTCTGGTCACAGTTTGGTCAGAGAGAGCCAGTGGACTGGAGAACACTGGAGAGACCAGTGGAGAAACAGACATGACCATAGAGCCTACTGACTTTCCTATCATTGTTTTAGGTTAGTCACACACAGTAACACATTTCGTAACAATTGACTTATTAATGCAGACAGGCCTACTATGGTCACATAACCTTGTACGATTTATTATAAGTATCTGTAATGTAATATTATCTTGTCATGATCCTGACTAAATAACAGCATTGGATAATTGCAACATAGAAATGCATTACACATAAGATAAGCCTTAGAAGTCGTAAGGGCTCATGCATGCTGGTTACAAGTAACAAAGCACTTTACTTAAAGTTACCTAGATTGGTCTTGATAGACATATGAGTTGACGTAAATAAATATAATTTATTTAGAACTTAGTAGATAGGCAGGTACTTACAATGTAGGACAATCAGGACAATACGAATGTTCTCCATATTTACAGATGTTAACTGTGGTGAAAGAGACACTTGAGTTTTATAACCAAGGGTCTTTCGTTATTACCTTATATGGACAGATACAAAGAGAGGCTAAGTTATTGGTTCACCGTATGTCATGTCACCTCCTCCTTTAAGCCCCCACCTGATTATCAGAGTGTCAATGATGAAGCTGCCAATGATCTTGGGTGGTTTGGCTGTGTTACTGTTCAAAACAAAACTTTGGTGGTTGATATTTGCTTTTTGTATGCATCTACTCGTAAAGGCATAGATGAAATGTGTAAGTGTGCAACATCCTTGAGGATATGGCAAATTACAATTAAGGTATTGAATTCAATTTCCGTAAGGACCCCTCTAAAAAGCACATTTTCTTCTACCTCTTCTCAAACAAGCAGCGCTCCTGGCTCTGCCGTCCTACCACTGGCGGTACCATTCAGATTGTGACATGACGCACTGTCAGATGATAAACAATATATTTGTTAAACCAATGTATGAACTTTGTCAAGTGTATCAGTGATCACCTTACCTAAGGTCTTGTCATAAGCTGAGACCGAAACCTGTTTTCACCCCTCACCCTACTGTACTGGTAATAATAGGCCGGAGGTAGTAAAAGTGTTCAAATAGTGCATCCTGGTGTCGGAGCATGTCATATTATTCTGTACGTAAATCTGAGACATTTAATTTAGTATGATATGTTACGTTTAGTATGGTATGTATTCATTTGTCGATGTATGATATGTTACGAAATGTAATTTGTATTGTATGTTATGAATTTACAAAACGTACAATATGTTATGAATTTGTTAAGGTATTATATGTTACACATTTTCTAAATGTATGATATATTACGAATTTGAGCTAACTGGCTAACGTTAAGTAACTGGCTAACGTTAGCTAGACTAGGAGTTAGGTTGAAGGTTACAGGTGCTTTGTAGCTCAGTGGGTAGAGCATGGCGTGTGTAATGCCAGGTTAGTGTGTTTGGTTCCTGCTACAACCCGTATGTGAAATGTATGCACAAATGACTTTACTTCTCTTTGATAAAAACATCTGCTGAATGCCATATATTACCACAGTTCAGTTTAGGAGTTAGGGGAAGGGTTTTCTGAAAAGTTTCTAAAATTCCGAAGTTGTACCTGATAAGATTTGAACTTGTGACCTTTGGTTGCAAGATGTTTGAGTTATACACCCGACCAACCACACTATTTTCATTTTTGCCTTAAATAACCATCTGTCTTATGTTACCATACCAAACGTAACATATCGTACTAATTTGAGTGTCCTGGATTCACATTTACTGTGTTACGTCTAGTCTATGAGAACAGGCTGAATAATGACCTCCATCAGTGTATTTTGGTTTTGCATAGATTACAATGCTGGGAAAGACATATTTTACTAATGCCAATTGTGCTGCTATTTTTAAAGGGTAATACAATACAGAAAACTAAGCAGCTAAAGACTGTTTATCTTTGCTTCTTATTCCAAATGAACAGTTATATTTTGGTCTTCATGTAATATTTGATTCCACCTGAATAAAATACATGCAACATACAACATATCAGACAGACTCATAGCCCTGTTCTCAGTTGTACTGCATCATCAGTTGAAATGCTACATTTTGAATATGAATAAAAACATATTGTTCAGGAAGTCAGTCAGTGGGCATATCTATCTATCTATCTATCTATCTATCTATCTATCTATCTATCTATCTATCTATCTATCTATCTATCTATCTATCTATCTATCTATCTATCTATCTATCTATCTATCTATCTATCTATCTATCTATATATCTATCTATCTATCTATCTATCTATCTATCTATCTATCTGTCTGACTGTTGATCAATTAGTCCCTGCACAGTGCACAGCTTAACATACAGTATCATTGACTACCATCACATCGGACACTACAGTACATCAGAAATATTAATTTCAACATGAATCTGTTAGTCTCCCTCCCACACACACACTTCCTACTCGACCTTGTCGACTGGCACTGCAGGCACCACAGGGTTAATTAGTTAATTAGTAGAACAAACACTGTGACGATACTATCCTAGCCTAACCCAAGAAATGAGAGTCCAAATTCCACCAAAATAGCCATTCAGGTCAGCTCTTTGCACAGCATTGAAGGACAAGCCAATCTGAGCCTCCTTACATTACAACAGGATAAACTTTACCACCATTTCCTCTCAAATATGATCCATTTATGAAACACAGCGAACACCCAATATGACAAGCGATGTATGATCGGATAGCAAACAGAGCACAATCCAATAATCAGTCTGCTGTGCCACGTGACCGAGTCGATTGTTTTTCTCTCCTCAATGACCTTGAGAATGAATGGCACTGGCCAGATGTAATAGTTGGGCCTAAGCTGGGCCAATAGCCTGCTCCGAGGACTAATTAACCACAGGAAAAGGGAACTACAACTAGTGGAGATGGATAGTCCTCAGATTCAGGGCTGTAGATGGTATTAGATTAGAAATCACTTTTCAAATTCCAATTGTTTTATTTTTTATTATTATATTTTTTATTTAACGTTTATTTAACTAGGGAAGTCAGTTAAGACCAAGTTCTTATTTACAATAATAACCTAACCCGGCCAAACCTGGATGACATCAATAAATGATCCATACAGTAATCCGATCACAAGCTTTGCGTCCACACCTGGTATCAAAATGTGTCCTGTGCCTGTGCTTTTTTCCAGAGATCATCTCTCAAATGTGTCCACATCATGAATGGATTTGATTTCCAAATACATTTAATGCGTCTTCACCAGACAACAACACAGAAACAGTGTGTCCTTGTCCACCTCCAGATGAGGTCAA
Organism: Oncorhynchus mykiss; assembly: GCF_013265735.2. Lineage (NCBI taxonomy): Eukaryota > Metazoa > Chordata > Actinopteri > Salmoniformes > Salmonidae > Oncorhynchus > Oncorhynchus mykiss. The sequence continues at coordinate 76,988,119 of NC_048571.1, read as the reverse complement.
CCAGATCACAGATGTGGTCAACCATCCACCTGACATCTTGTAAGGGGTATGATGTCCTCACAAATGGCTAGGAGAATGCTACATCTTCCAACTCAATCCAACAGGGGTATGGCTCACATCAACACCATTATCCTAGAAACCCTAGACCCACACAAATTTGCATACCGCCCAAACAGACCCACAGATGATGCAATCTCTATTGCACTCCACACTGCCCTTTCCCACCAGGACAAAAGGAACACATGTGAGAATGCTATTCATTGACTACAGCTCAGCGTTCAACACCATAGTGCCCTCAAAACTCATCACTAAGCTAAGGACCCTGGGACTAAACACCTCCCTCTGCAACTGGATCCTGGACTTCCTGACAGGCCATCCCCAGGTGGTAAGGGTAGGTAGCAACACATCTGCCTCGCTGATCCTCAACACTAGAGCTCCCCAGGAGTGCGTGCTTAGTCCCCTCCTGTACTCCCTGTTCACCCACGACTGCATGGCCAGGCACGACTCCAACACTATCATTAAGTTTGCAGACGACACAACAGTGGTAGGCCTGATCACCGACAACGACGAGACATCCTATAGGGAGGAGGTCAGAGACCTGGCCGGGTGGTGCCAGAATAACAGCCTATCCCTCAACGTAACCAAGACTAAGGAGATGATTGTGGACTACAGGAAAAGGAGGACTGAGCACGCCCACATTCTCATCGACGGTGCTGTAGTGGAGCAAGTTGAGAGCTTCAAGTTCCTTGGTGTCCACATCAACAACAAACTAGAATGGTCCAAGCACACCAAGACAGTCGTGAAGAGGGCACGACAAAGCCTATTTCCCCTCAGGAAACGAAAAAGATTTGGCATGGGTCCTGAGATCCTCAAAAGGTTCGACAGCTGCAACATCGATAGCATCCTGACTAGTTGCATCACTGCCTGGTACGGCAATTGCTCGGCCTCTGACCGCAAGGCACTACAGAGCGTAGTGTGTATGGCCCAGTACATCACTGGGGCTAAGCTGCCTGCTATCCAGGACCTCTACACCAGGCGGTGTCAGAGGAAGGCCCTAAAAATTGTCAAAGACCCCAGCCACCCCGGTCATAGACTGTTCTCTCTACTATCTCATGGCAAGTGGTACTGGAGTGCCAAGTCTAAGACAAAAAGGCTTCTCAACAGTTTTTACCCCCAAGCCATAAGACTCCTGAACAGGTAACCAAATGGTTCCCCGGACTATTTGTATCCAACCCCTCTTTTACGCTGCTGCTACTCTCTGTTTATCATATATGCATAGTCACTTTGACTATACATTCATGTACATACTACCTCAATTGGGCCGACCAACCGGTGTCTGTATGAGCCTCGCTACTTTTATAGCCTCGCTCTGTATATAGCCTGTCTTTTTACTGTTGTTTTATTTCTTTACTTACCTATTGTTCACCTAATACCTTTTTTGCAGAACCTGTAAGTAAGCATTTCACTGTAAGGTCTACACCTGTTGTATTCGGCGCACGTGACAAATAAAATTTGATTTGATTTGATTCCTTGCTCCATGAACAACCCACATTGTGTTATGGCTATAGCTTTAAAATATTATGTTTCTTTCTCAAACATGTGTTCTCAACAGATATCACTTTTAATATGACGGTCTCAGAACATTTTTTGCAGTGTAAAAACAAATGGATTATTTTTCAATTTGCATGGCCCAAAAGGAAGGGATCATTGCCATGACCCAAACAAGGTGCATGAATAGAGGAGTAAACTGAAGTGGAGAGGAGATTCAGCAACACTTGGAGGACTACAGAATTAAGTAAAAAACATATTTATTGCTTTTACCTTTCTACTTTTTGCAATAAATAATATATTTTTTGAATTCCATTGTCCTCCAGGTGTTGTTGAATCTCCTCTCCACTTGAATTTGCAGGAAGAGGAAATTGTACCATATCATGTAATGTGTCCTACTATGTTGGTTCGCTTCTTTGTGTAACTTCTATGGGAGATTTAGCCCATTTACCTATACATTTCAATCCTTTCTTTGCATTGTTTGATAAAATATAATGAAAACTTGTTTTATCTAGGGGCACGAGGTTAATTCCCCCTTAATGAAAGGATCATGGATTGTTCATCAAATATTCTGGCTTTCTAGCCTAAATTTATGGAGATTAGGATGAGGGGGATTAGTTTATGACACATTCGTCTGGATGGTATTAACCGTCCAAAACAACCTCTGGGTTGCCAGATGTACAAAGACACAAGCCATGCCAGGACACACTCAGTGTTTCATGTACCGTGGATACAAAATAAGCTGTAGTTTTATTTACACACGCATGCATACACACGACTGTCTGTCCAGTTCAGATGCTTTACATTAACAAGTCCAATCTCAATGTACAGAAAAACAGCAGCTTTTAATGTATAAATACAGCAGCTTTTAATGTAGAAAAACAGAACAGGAGCTTCTAATGCCTGCTGTTTTGGACTCTCACTCTACCGCGCCTGCTGTCTCTAAACTTTGAATGATCGGCTATGAAAAGCCAACTGACATTTACTCCTGAGGTGCTGATCTGTTGCACCCTCTACAACCACTGTGATTATTCTTATCTGACCCTGCTGGTAATTTATGAACGTTTGAACATCTTGGTCCTGTTCTGTCATAATCTCCACCTGGCACATCCAGAAGAGGACTGGCCACCCCTTACAGCCTGGTTCCTCTCTAGGTTTCTTCCTAGACGCCTTTCTAGGGAGTTTTTCCTAGCCATCTACATCTGCATTATTTGCTGTTTGGGGTTTTAGGCTGGGTTCCTGTATAGCACTTTGCGACATCAGCTGATGTACGAAGGGCTATATAAACACATTTGATTGATTCATTGATTTTAATGTAGAAAAACATGAGCTTTTTATGTAGATATACAGCAGCTTTCAATGTAGAAATACAGCAGCTTTTAATGTAGAAAAACAGCAGCATTTAATGTACTGTAGAAATATAGGAACTTTTAACGTAGAAATACAGTAGCTTTTAATGTAGAAATACAGCAGCATTTAATGCAGAAATACTGCAGCTTTTAACGTAGAAATAAGGCAGATTTTAACCTAGAAAAACAGGAGCTTTTAATGTAGAAATATAGCAGCTTTTAATGCAGAAAAACAGCAGCTTTTAACGTAGAAATACAGCAGCTTTTAACGTAGAAAAACAGCAGCTTTTAACGTAGAAAAACAGAAGCTTTTAATGTAGAAAAACAGAAGCTTTTAATATAGAAAAACAGAAGCTTTTAATGTAGAAATACAGCAGCTTTTAATGCAGAAAAACAGACGCTTTTAATGTAGAAATACAGCAGCTTTTAATGTAGAAATACAGCAGCTTTTAATGCAGAAAAACAGCAGCTTTTAATGTAGAAATACAGCAGCTTTTAACGTAGAAAAACAGCAGCTTTTAACGTAGAAAAACAGAAGCTTTTAATGTAGAAAAACAGAAGCTTTCAATGTAGAAAAACATAAGCTTTTAATGTAGAAATACAGCAGCTTTTAATGTAGAAAAACAGAAGCTTTTAATGTAGAAATACAGCAGCTTTTAATGTAGAAATACAGCAGCTTTTAACTTAGAAAAACAGAAGCTTTTAACGTAGAAATACAGCAGCTTTTAATGTAGAAATACAGCAGCTTTTAATGCAGAAATACTGCAGCTTTTAATGTAGAAATACAGCAGCTTTTAATGTAGAAAAACAGCAGCTTTTAACGTAGAAAAACAGAAGCTTTTAATGTAGAAAAACAGAAGCTTTCAATGTAGAAAAACATAAGCTTTTAATGTAGAAATACAGCAGCTTTTAATGTAGAAAAACAGAAGCTTTTAATGTAGAAATACAGCAGCTTTTAATGTAGAAATACAGCAGCTTTTAATGTAGAAAAACAGAAGCTTTTAACGTAGAAATACAGCAGCTTTTAATGTAGAAAAACAGCAGCTTTTAATGCAGAAATACTGCAGCTTTTAATGTAGAAATACAGCAGCTTTTAATGTAGAAAAACATAAGCTTTTAATGTAGAAATACAGCAGCTTTTAATGTAGAAATACAGCAGCATTTAATGCAGAAATACTGCAGCTTTTAACGTAGAAATACAGCAGATTTTAACCTAGAAAAACAGGAGCTTTTAACGTAGAAATACAGCAGCTTTTAATGTAGAAAACCATAAGCTTTTAATGTAGAAATATAGCAGCTTTTAATGTAGAAATACAGCAGCTTTTAACGTAGAAAAACAGCAGCTTTTAATGTAGAAATACAGCAGCTTTTAATGTAGAAATACAGCAGCATTTAATGCAGAAATACTGCAGCTTTTAACGTTGAAATACAGCAGATTTTAACCTAGAAAAACAGGAGCTTTTAACGTAGAAATATAGCAGCTTTTATTGCAGAAAAACAGCAGCTTTTAATGTATAAAAACAGCAGCTTTTAATGTACTTTAGAAAAACAGGAACTTTTAACGTAGAAATATAGCAGCTTTTATTGCAGAAAAACAGCAGCTTTTAATGTACTTTAGAAATATAGGAACTTTTAACGTAGAAATATAGCAGCTAATAATTCAGAAAAACAGCAGCTTTTAATGTACTTTAGAAATATAGGAACTTTTAACGTAGAAATATAGCAGCTTTTAATGCAGAAAAACAGCAGCTTTTAACGTACTTTAGAAATATAGGAACTTTTAACGTAGAAATATAGCAGCTAATAATTCAGAAAAACAGCAGCTTTTAATGTACTTTAGAAATATAGGAACTTTTAACGTAGAAATATAGCAGCTTTTAATGCAGAAAAACAGCAGCTTTTAATGTACTTTAGAAATATAGGAACTTTTAACGTAGAAATATAGCAGCTAATAATTCAGAAAAACAGCAGCTTTTAACGTACAAATACAGCAGCTTTTAACGTAGAAAAACAGCAGCTTTTAATGTCGAAAAACAGAAGCTTTTAATGTAGAAATACAGCAGCTTTTAATGTAGAAAACCATAAGCTTTTAATGTAGAAAAACAGCAGCTTTTAATGTAGAAATACAGCAGCTTTTAATGTAGAAAACCATAAGCTTTTAATATAGAAAAACAGCAGATTTTAATGCAGAAATACAGCAGCTTTTAATGTAGAAATACAGCAGCATTTAATGTAGAAATACAGCAGCTTTTAATGTAGAAATACAGCAGCTTTTAATGTAGAAAAACAGCAGCATTTAATGTAGAAATACAGCAGCATTTAATGTAGAAATACTGCAGCTTTTAATGTAGAAAAACAGCAGATTTTAATGCAGAAATACAGCAGCTTTTAATGTAGAAATACAGCAGCTTTTAATGTAGAAATACAGCAGCTTTTAATGCAGAAATACAGCAGCTTTTAATGTAGAAATACAGCAGCATTTAATGTAGAAATACAGCAGCTTTTAATGTAGAAATACAGCAGCTTTTAATGTAGAAAAACAGCAGCATTTAATGTAGAAATACAGCAGCATTTAATGTAGAAATACAGCAGCTTTTAATGTAGAAAAACAGCAGATTTTAATGCAGAAATACAGCAGCTTTTAATGTAGAAATACAGCAGCATTTAATGTAGAAATACAGCAGCTTTTAATGTAGAAATACAGCAGCTTTTAATGTAGAAAAACAGCAGCATTTAATGTAGAAATACAGCAGCATTTAATGTAGAAATACTGCAGCTTTTAATGTAGAAAAACAGCAGCTTTTAATGTAGAAATACAGCAGCATTTAATGCAGAAATACAGCAGCTTTTAATGTAGAAATACAGCAGCATTTAATGCAGAAATACTGCAGCTTTTAACGTAGAAATACAGCAGATTTTAACCTAGAAAAACAGGAGCTTTTAACGTAGAAATACAGCAGCTTTTAATGTAGAAATACAGCAGCTTTTAATGTAGAAATACAGCAGCATTTAATGCAGAAATACTGCAGCTTTTAACGTAGAAATACAGCAGATTTTAACCTAGAAAAACAGGAGCTTTTAACGTAGAAATATAGCAGCTTTTAATGCAGAAAAACAGCAGCTTTTAACGTAGAAATACAGCAGCTTTTAATGCAGAAAAACAGGAGCTTTTAATGCAGAAATACAGCAGCTTTTAATGTAGAAATACAGCAGCTTTTAATGTATAAATACAACAGCTTTTAATGTAGAAAAACAGCAGTTTTGAATGTAGAAATATAGCAGCTTTTAATGTAGACAAATAGCAGCTTTTAATTAAAAAAAAGCAGCTTTTAATGTAGAAAGAAAGTAGCTGACAATCGAGTTTTGACTTTGGAGCATAGACAGATACACACACCTCTGTATGAACGTCATATTAATGATTTTTAAAATCCTCACAATTTGATGGCATGAATCCGTTACATCACAAGGGGTGATAACGCCCTGAGCCAGAATGGTGTTGGGCTTTCATAAGTATGTATTCCTGCGGGTCACACAAGTGTGAAACAACCCAGTGACTGAAGACTTTCTCCTGAACAAATGTGTGAATCCCCCCACCAAGTCTGTCCCCTCCTCTCACCCCGGTCTGAGTTTACTCAGCTCCTCCCACTCTGCAGAAAGGCAGAGTTGGTATTCAGAGGGGTAGTCTGAGAGCTGGATGAATGGCTCAGTGTTTCAGGGGGCATGAATGCAGAGTGTAGCCCCTGACAGACAGGCATATTCATTCACATACCCAGTTTTCCCCTTTCACCACACCTCACTCTGTCCCCCTGCCATGAATACTAGCCTGTGCTTACAGACAGACAGACAGGCAGACAGACAGACAGACAGACAGACAGACAGACAGACAGACAGACAGACAGACAGACAGACAGACAGACAGACAGACAGACAGATAAGACTGACAGACTGACAGACTGACTGACTGACTGACTGACTGACTGACTGATTGACTGACTGACTAGTGGGGATTAAGAAAATACTACTCAGTTCCACTTTCTCTCTCTCACTCACACTTTCTCTCTCTCACCCACTCACACTTTCTCTCTCTCCCCTTCTGTGTTTATTTGTTCTTTTTAATCTATTTTCATCAAGTTGTTGTTTAATTTCTCAATACCTCCCTCTTTTTTGCCTCATTTCCTCATTAGCCTATTTCTATCCTCTTGTTTGCGTGTAGTTAAATAGTGGCTTTTGGGGAGTGGCGTGGGGTGTGGGAATTGAGGCGGAGAAGAGGGCCTTTGAATCCTAGCTGAGATCACACTACAGTGTTTGTATATTTAACCTTCATTAAAGGGGAAGTGTGAGGGGACACAAAAAGTAATTTTCTCCAGGAGAGGGCGATAGAGAGACAGAGAAAAAACCCTGCTTCAGGATGATGAGTGTGTGTTGGTGTTTTTATGTTCTCTGTGTGGTCTCCATTGATATGTATGGTGTGGGTCTGTAAGTTTAGACCTTTCTGTATTCAAACACGATGGAGCAAATGACATCACTTCATACTGACCAAATAACACAGTATTGTAACATAGCGTCACACTGACATGGTAATAAAACATTTAGCAGATAAATGTACATTTTTGAGAATGTGACAACTTGAGTTTACTGTATTCTTACATGTCCTTTTACAGTAGCGCTGTGCAAGTGTTTCACAAAAAAGGTCAGTTTAATGTGTTTTTTCAGCATCCTTATATTAATGCACTCACACTTTAGGGTTTTTCCCAATACAGCACCAATGATTCTCCAGTGATTATGTTAATGTAAGCTCTGGTGTTATATTTTGGGAACTGTGTCAGCTAGGGCTGACAATTGTAAAGAGCATAATCAACAACCTCTGCATCCTCAACACAGTTGCTTTGTGAGGTGTTAACAGTGGAAGGTGGAATTGTTATGTAGCCCAAATGCCAGCTGAAAGGTGTCAGTGACCTGGCCTTGGCCCCCATCAGAGCCTTTTTGGTAAAACAGTTGAGTAAATCCTTAGTGGCAATTCGCCATCTGGATAAGAGTGTATTTTATCTATACTGAACAAAATTATAAATGTAACATGTAAAGTGTTTGTCCCATGTTTCATGAGCTGAAATAAAATATCCCAGAAACGTTCCATACAAAAAGCTTATTTCTAAACAATTTTGTGCTTAAATGTGTTTATATCTCTGTTAGTGAGTATTTCTCCTTTGCCAAGATAATCCATCCACCAGGCAAGCTGATTAAACAGAAATATCAATACTGAGGTGCACCTTGTGCTGGGGACAATAAAAGGCCACTCTAAAATGTGCAGTTTTGTCACACAACACAATACCACAGGTGTCTCAAGTTTTGAGGGAGCATGCAATTAGCATGCTTACTGCAGGAATGTCCACCAGAATATTGCCAGAGAATATAATGTTAATTTCTCTACCATAAGCCACCTCCAACATTGCTTTAGAGAACTATGCACTCCCAGGCCCACCCATGGCTGCGGCCCTGCCCAGTAATGTGAAATCCATACATTAGGGCCTAACGGATATATTTAAATTGACTGATTTCCTTATATGAGCTCAGTCAAATATTTTAAATTGTTACATGTTGCATTTACATTTTTGTAAAGTTAAGTTAATAACTAAACTACATTTCATAAACTCCAGATTCTTTTGGATAAATCTGTATTGAAATATGTAGGCCTAACCTCTGATATTTTATTTTATTTAACTAGGCAAGTCAGTTAAAAACAAATTCTTATTTTCAATCACGGCTTAGGAACAGTGGGTTAACTGCTTGTTCAGGGGCAGAACAGACTTTTACCTTGGCAGCTTCGGGATTCGATATAGCAACACTTTCGGTTACTGGCCCAACGCTCTAACCACTAGGCTCCCTGCCGCCCTGATATAGCTTGTTGAACCCTCTTCATAAAGCAGCACAGGCACTCACATCATTACTACTCACACAACAGTGCCATTTTATTGGAAATCTAATATTTTGCCCCTTTAAGAGAACCAAGTTGGTTGATCAGGAGGGGTCAGACAGTCACCGGGATATTTCAGTGTGGCCAAGCCCCTTTAAAACATGACGCATATCGGGGGCTGGCGTATCTATGCTGTCGTGAGGATATCTATCCATTCTCGACACTATTCACCGGGTACATGTGGAAATCGTAGAAAGCGCACAGTGCAATTTGAGAATAACATCAAATCAATACGAGCGCGCATGAGTTGGGTTTATACCGGGAAATGTACATGAACATTGCAGGTCTTTTACTAAAACTGAGTTGTTTGAAGCGCGTCTCGTGAAACAATCTAATACCAACCAAACTCATCTGAACGAGAGTGGAATTTGTGTTCTCCTTAAACCTGCAACCGTTGTGATTTGCCTGGATTTAAAAGCACAAGTTGCGGACAAATTGGATAAAACACCCCAGGGAAGGGCATTGAATACTTGCACGAAATTGCAGGTCGTGGAATGAAACCTCTTTTATAAGAATTGAAGGTGAGTGAAGGATTTCTGAGCTTGTGTTACTTCCATGGCCCCAGGCCAAGTGTGAAAACCCACTTTTGAGCCTGGCAAAACCCTGTTTCTCAGAAACGTTCCATAGTTACTGCACATAGGGGTTACCTAGTGCGGTTGGTCACATTCACCCTGCTAACGTTGAAAGCAGATACCAATACTTGGTGTATCGGTATATGGAATACAACGTTGCTATGTAAAATGAGTCTTCGTGTAAAAGTTGAGTGCGTAAATAAACCTATGTGGTAACGCTATGTACTATCACTAGGCTATTACAACCCAGTTGTCTTTTGCATTAGGCTATCTGGCGTCAAATTGTGACCACACTACTTTTAGGTGGCGGCTACAATGTCACTAGCAAAATATTATTTGTTGGGTAACAAATGTTGTAACAACAACTACTTATTGCCTTGTGATACATTGGATTTATTTTCGAGAATTACAACATAGTATCCTGTGTATAAGTATCACACGAGTATTTGAGGTAGAGTCAAAGCCAATGGAAGGTTGTAAAGAAACTTCACTGCTGTTTAGTTCATTGAACCCCAGCAGGCGGTGGATCATCGAAGAAGGACTGCTTGTTCTGTTTCTACAGCCCGTTTCAGTGTCCGGCAGGCGTCGTTGCTCTACGCTGCAGTCTTCACAATACTTATCCGGTGGCATTTCTGTATAGAACATACTTAATATTATCTGATGTCTGGTTTTTTTTCAGATAGCCATGAAAGTTGTAATTTACTATGTTGAAGAACTTACTGGCAATGTAACCAGTGTATCAAACTTTGATTTTGGAGGCAGATTAAACAAAAATGGAGGGAGGGCGTAATGGTGATAAAGAATTCCTCTTCAAGAGATGTCAAGAATCGTCAACCAAACTCAAATCTGGTCAGCTGGTTGACACACTGATCCCTAAGTAACATGTTCACCGGTGTTTGATCTGTTACACCGTTTGTGTCCCAGTATGTGGCTTGACAGAAGCAATTCTATGGAAGATGTCAGTCATGCACACCCTCCCTCCACACACAGGCAATCCACTCAAACAAATGCGGGATAAATAACATGCTTTGATGGAATTCAGTAGATTTAGATTGGCTGTTTTGTTAAAGATAAGTATTTGACCGATTGTTAGACGGTACTTTAGATGGGATAACGATCCTTGTTAAGTAATACGTGTCACAAAATGACAAGGAGAAAGGCATGTGAAAGGCTCGACCTTGGTATTTAGTCTAAAGGTAAGCAGTGATTATTTTAAGTGTTGTGTATAGAATTAGTCTGGGACAGTTTGTTAGAAGGTTCAAGTCCAGGCCATGATGTTTTCTACCACTTCATTTTTCTTTCTAAATGTGTGTGTGTTTTGATATTCATTTATCCAACAACATCCATGGCAAATGTAGACAGAAGAGCAGTCCGTGAGAGTGAATGCCTGATCTCTTGCATCCCTCAGGGTTAACAGACTCTGCCTCAGTAACCTATCATTCCTCAAATGATGGCCATCTGTTCTTTTAAGCTCATAGCTGCCCTCATAACTGAAGTGACAGATTAAGTTATGACAGCGCCATAAACCCAGAAACCACATGGAATGTCCTATCTTGATATTGATTGCCCATTGAACTTCTTGGTCGACCCGGCATGTACAGTGCATTCGGAAAGTATTCAGACCCCTTGACTTTTTTCACATTTGTTACGTTCGACTTATTCTAAAGTGGTTTGTTCCCCAGATCTGTGACTTGACACAACCCTGTCTCGGAGCACTACTGACAATTCCTTTGACCCCAGGGCCTGGTTTGTGCTCTGATATGCACTGTCAACTGTGGGACCTTTTATATAGACAGGTGTGCTGTGTGGGATGATCAATGGAAACAGGATGCACCTGAGCTCAATTCTGAGTCTCATGGCAAAGGTTCTGAATACTTTTGTAAATAAAGTATTTATGTTTTATTTTTTATAGATTTGCTAAAATATCTAAACCAGTTTTTCTTTAATTATGAGCTATTGTGTGTAGATGAGGGGGACAATTGAATACATTTTAGAATAAGGCTGTAATGTAACTAAATGTGGAAAAAATCAAGGGGTCTGAATACTTTCCAAATGCACTGTAATAACTAGATCATTCTTTTAAAAATGCAACTCTATCACAACTTAAAGGAACTAGTTATTTTCTTGATTTTAGTTTAGTCTGCTCATCACTAAGCTAATGATCCTGGGACTAAACACCTCCCTCTGCAACTGGATCCTGGACTTCCTGACGGGCTGCCCCCAGGTAGTGAGGGTAGGTAGCAACACATCTGCCACGCTGATCCTCACAACTGCATGGCCAGGCACGACTCCAACACCATCATTAAGTTTACAGACGACCCAACAGTGGTAGGCCTGATCACCGATAGTGATGAGACAGCCTATAGGGAGGAAGTCAGAGACCTGCCGGGTGGTGCCAGAATAACAACCTTTCCCTCAACGTAACCAAGACTAAGGAGATTATTGTGGATTACAGGAAAAGGAGGATCGAGCACGCCCACATTCTCATCGACGGTGCTGTAGTGGAGCAGGTTGAGAGCTTCAAGTTCCTTGGGGTCCACATCAACAACAAACTAGAATGGTCCAAACACATTCAAGACAGTCGTGAAGAGGGCACAACAAAGCCTATTCCCCCTCAGGAAACTAAAAGGATTTGGCATGGGTCCTGAGATCCTCAAAAGGTTCTACAGCTGCAACATCGAGAGCATCACTGCCTGGTACGGCAATTGTTCGGCCTCTGACCGCAAGGCATTACAGAGGGTAGTGCGTACGGCCCAGTACATCACTGGGGCTAAGCTGCCTGCCATCCAGGACCTCTACACCAGGTGGTCAGAGGAAGGCCCTAAACATTGTCAAAGACCCCAGCCACCCCAGTCATAGACTGTTCTCTCTACTACCGCATGGTAAGGGGTACTGGAGTGCCAAGTCTAGGACAAAAAGGCTTCTCAACAGTTTTTACCCCCAAGCCATAAGACTCCTGAACAGGTAATCAAATGGCTACCTGGACTATTTGCATTGTGTGCCCTCCCCCCCAACCCCTCTTTTTACGCTGCTGCTACACTCTGTTTATCATATGCATAGTCACTTTAACTATACATTACTACCTCAATTGGGCTGACCAACCAGTGCACCTGCACATTGGTTAACCGGGCTATCTGCATTGTGTCCCACCCACCACCCACCAACCCCTCTTTTACACTACTGCTACTCTGTTCATCATATACAGTGGGGAGAACAAGTATTTGATACACTGCCGATTTTGCAGGTTTTCCTACTTACAAAGCATGTAGAGGTCTGTAATTTTTATCATAGGTACACTTCAACTGTGAGAGACGGAATCTAAAACAAAAATCCAGAAAATCACGTATCATTTTTAAGTAATTAATTTGGACCATTTTTGGGGGGAAACTGTCAAGCGTGTGGTTGGCAGGTAGCCTAGTGGTTAGAGCATTGGGCCAGTAACCGAAAGGTTGCTGGATCGAATCACCGAGGTGACAAGGTAGAAATCTGTCATTCTACCCCTGAACAAGGCAGTTAACCCACTGTTCTCCGGTAGGCCCTCATTGTAAATCAGGATTTATTCTTAACTGACTAGTGCCTAGTTAAATTAAAAACCCGGCAGCATTGCAATTCTTGACTTACTCAAAACTGGTGCGCCTGGCACCTACTCCCATACCCCGTTCAAGGGCACTTAAATATTTTGTCTTGCCCATTCACCCTCTGAATGGCAAACGCACACAATACATGTTTCAACTGTCTCGAGGTTTAAAAAGCCTTTATTCTGTCTCCTCCCCTTTAATCTACACAGATTTTAAATGGATTTAACAGGTGGTGACATTTATTAAGGGATCATAGCATTCACCTGGATTCACCTGGTCAGTATGTCATGGAAAGAGCAGGTGTTCCTAATGTTTTGATCACGGTGTAGCTTCAATATGGGTGGTGATGGATTATTTCATGAGCTTAAACCACAGAGGTGCAATGTGCATGACCGACTACACTAATTGCCTCCAGTTGAGTTAAAGCCCTCCCAGACTCCTTTTCACCAGATTTACATTACAAAAGGCAATAACATTTTTAAGGTATTTTCTTAAAACTGCATTGTTGGTTAAGGGCTTGTAAGTAAGCATTTCACTGAAAGGTCTACCTACACCTGTTGTATTTGGCGCATATGACAAATAAAATATATGTTCTCAGGTGGTGCAGGTATGACACTAGTGGGGGCAGGGGGGGGGGGGGGGGGGGGGGCTTTCCTCTTGTTCTATAGTTCCTCAACCCTGGTGGGGGGCCGACGACGTCACGCATTCCAATCAGACAAACTCTTTGACTGCCCTAATTCTTGAGGTTTGCAGTTGTCTAAAAAACATTACTTTGCTTAAAAAAAAAAAAAAAAAATCATTTTTAGTGGGTGTACTGTATTGGTATTAGACTTGGGATATCGTTTTTCTACAGGTACAGTTACAAAATCATTGGAGAACATCTTTACATGGGAATCAATGCTTAAGACTTCTACAAAAGTTTGTGAAAGAGAGGATACCAGTAATGAGGACCAGGTCACAACAATCTGCCAGTAAATGGTGCTAGAGTCATCGCAGACACCATGTGACTGTTAATGGCTGGCTGCTGTACGGGCTAGAACGAATGTGTGCTGTCAACACCTTTTCATCAGTCCTACTGCCACCAAATGTCCTCAAAGTAGCAATTCACAGTCCTTCAGTTGGTTAGTCAGCCCGTCAGTCCTCCTGCCAGTCATCTCTTCAGACCGTCGGTCCTTCAGTCTGTCAGCTGTCCTTCAGTTAGTCAGTATTTCAGTCAGCCCGTCTGTCCTCCTGTCAGTCAGCTCTTCAGACCGTCAGTCCTTCAGTCTGTCAGCTGTCCTTCAGTTAGTCAGTATTTCAGTCAGACCGTCAGTCCTTCAGTCTGTCAGCTGTCCTTCAGTTAGTCAGTATTTCAGTCAGCCCATCAGCCCGTCCGGCCTTCAGTCTGTCAGACGTCCTTCAGTCTGTCAGTCAGTAAGCCCCTCGTTTAGTCAGTCCTTCAGCAAGTATTTCAGTCAGTCCTGAAGTCAATATGTCCTTCCGTCTGTCAGGTTGTCCACAGCAAGGGCGAGTAGGCGGGCAGACGCTGTCTGACGAGGGGATAGACGCGTTCGTGATTTGTCTTGTTTAGCAATCGTCGTGACATTTATACTGCCGGTCTGGTAATTAATAGGTGGGGAGATGTCAAGGACGGGCTGCGTCAGAGAGATTTGATAAACTGCGACCGGGTGGAGATGGCAGTAGATCAGCAGTGACGGCGTTGATTTAACGGTGTCTTGCGGCAGAGTGCACTCGGTCAGGACAGAGCTGTCATCACAAAGTGCCATATCGTGTGATGATAGAGGCACAAACTCACAGACCTGATCAGCCGAAAGGGCTTTGAGTTACTGGAATAGACCAATGTTGATCATTGTTTTCCCTGCAAAGACAAAGTATGTTTGAAGGAATGTGCCTTTTTGAGGTTTTATGTTACTCAATCTAAACATTTTGGGGAATGGCTTGCTGTCAAAAATGAATGGTGTTTTTGACTAAATCCTGGAAAAACTTGTTAAAGGGTGATTTAATAGGGTCTTAGTTTTTTGCTAATCAACAAACTGAGTTCCCAACAACCTGCTGATTCTACCCAAGGTAATCATATGGCTTTTAACCACCATTGAAAGTCTGAAGGTGTCATACAAACACTTAAAAAATATATAAAAAAACACTTAAAAAATATATACAAAAAAATCTTATTTTTGGCAAGCTGACTCCAACAGATTCTTTCCCGATTCTAAATGTTGAAACCACCTACAGCTGACAGCCTTCCACTGACTGATTTTTGGTAAAAGTCGGTCGGGTGTGTTTGCCCCTTATCCATTAGACTGGCGCAAATCTATCCAATGTAGATGGGAATACAACTGGTTGAAAAGGACAGCCGGCCTTGCAATATACGTGACGGCTGCTTTTGCTTTAAAGTGGCCTTGCCCCTCCACGTCCATGGGCAGATAAAATACTCTATTTAATTATGTCAGTGGGCATTAACTCAGTAACCTTATCAGAATGGTCAGGTCTTTGCAAGCCAACGAATGCAACAAGATTAAGGACAATATGCTGGTTGCACAAAGCAAAATCCACCTAAAAGAGGGGGTGGGTTGGGTTTCAGAATCAGATTACACAGTGCCAGCCTCTACTACATTTCAACCATTTGAGATCTTTGTACCTTGCTACATGGCATCTATCAAAGATGATCTTTCTCTAGATATCAATCAGAAGCTGCTGTTTTTCTGGTAACAAATCCTTTTCTGGGAATGACAGAAGACAACAGGCCTTCCGCTGTACTAAATCATAGAGAACAAAAATAAATCCAGTTGTAGTTCCAGTGCTCACAGGTTAAATCAGCCTTATATCAGTCTACAGCTTTATAAACTCAGCAAAAAGAAACGTCCCTTTTTCAGAACCCTGTATTTCAAAGATCATTTGTAAAAATCCAAACAACTTCACAGATCTTAATTGTAAAGGGTTTAAACACTGTTTCCCGTGCTTGTTCGGTGAACCATAAACAATTAATGAACATGCACCCGTGGAACGGTCGTTAAGACACTAACAGCTTAGACGGTAGGCAATTAAGGTCACCGTTATGAAAACTTAGGGCACTAAAGAGACCTTTCTGACTCTGAAAAACACCAAAAGAAAGATGCCCAGGGTCCCTGCTGATGTGGCCAGGGCAATAAATTGCAATGTTCATACTGTGAGACGCCTAAGACAGAGCTACAGGGAGACAGGACGGACAGCTGATCGTCCTCGCAGTGGTAGACCACGTGTAACAACACCTGCACAGGATCTGTACATCTGAACATCACACCTGCGGGACAGGTACAGGATGGCAACAACAACTGCCCGAGTTACACCAGGAACGCACAATCCCTCCATCAGTGTTCAGACTGTCCACAATAGGCTGAGAGAGGCTGGACTGAGGGCTTGTAGGCCTGTTGTAAAGGCAGGTCCTCACCAGACATCACCGGCAACAACGTCGCCTATGGACACAAACCCACCGTCGCTGGACCAGACAGGACTGACAGAAAGTGCTCTTCATTGACGTTGCGGTTTTGTCTCACCAGGGGTGATGGGCGAATTCACGTTTATCGTCGAAGGAATGAGCGTTACACCGAGGCCTGTACTCTGAAGCAGGATCGATTTCGAGGTGGAGGGTCCGTCATGGTCTGGGGCGGTGTGTCACGGCGTCATCGGCCTGAGCTTGTTGTCATTGCAGGCAATCTCAAAGCTGTGCGTTACAGGGAAGACATTCTCCTCCCTCATGTGGTACCCTTCCTGCAGGCTCATTCTGACATGACCCTCCAGCATAACAATGCCACCAGCCATACTGCTTGTTCTGTGTGTGATTTCCTGCAAGACAGGAATGGCAGTGTTGTGCCATGGCCAGTGAAGAGCCCGGATCTCAATCCCATTGAGCACGTCTAGGACCTGTTGGATCGGAGGGCTAGGAACATTCCCCCCAGAAATGTCCGGGAACTTGCAGGTGCCTTGGTGGAAGAGTGGGGTAGCATCTCACAACAAGAACTAGCAAATCTGTTTCAGTCTATGAGGAGGAGATGCACTGCAGTACTTCATATCTGGTGTGGCCACCAGCTGCATTGACTGTTACTTTTGATTTTGACCCCCCCTTTGTTCAGGGATACACTGTTCCATTTATGTTAGTCACATGTCTGTGGAACTTGTTCAGTTTATCTCTGTTGTTGAATCCTGTTATGTTCATACAAATATTTACACGTTAAGTTTGCTGAAAATAAACACAGATGACAGTAAGAGGATGTTTCTTTTTTCTCTGAGTTTAGTTCTGTTTTTAGCTCCACATGGCTTATACCGAGCACCGTCAATGTCCTCTACAATGCCTTGGTTTGTCTAACTTAATTTGAGTCCCTTGAAGATACACATGTAGCTAGTAGAGACCCCTGAGTTGGAGCATAATAAATATTCTCCCCTAGATATGCTTTACACGCCCAAAACCCTGACACTGCAATATCTAGGCTCAATCTTAATTCCTATCTTGATTAATTTATTTGGTTCAGGACACAGCAGGCTAAAGGTGCAAAGCTGTTCTTCTTCGATACTCTGATAGTTTTTCTCTCATGTTACTCCTTAGTCAGTTGTAATTTAATCAAATTCATCTCAAGTTTATTTTACCATGTTATACTCACCCTCCAGACATGTCCTTGATTCTAATCAGTAGCATGACCCCATGGATGTTTGTTGGAACTGGTTATCATTTTTTGGGATAACTCGACTTTTGATAACACTCCCAAACTCTCATAGGGTTTAATTATGCTGAAAAGCCTGTTCATTATTCAAATATGTAAATGTAGGTCTAGATCTTATGAAAACTGTGCAGTGTTGGCATTCCTTTGAAGCACAACTGAAGAGCCCTATCTATCGAAGTGTGAATTATTAAGTTAGAAGGGCACCCTGCATGTTTCCAGTGAATACAGTTCACCAGTAGAAATGGTGAAAGTGTGTGTGTGCTCCCTTATGAATGGAGTTGATTAGTGTCTGACTGTCTGAATCCCTGTAAAAAACAAACATTCGTCTGTCTCCAGTTTACCACATGGTAGGGCTGTATGACATATTTTATAGCCTTGTTATTCATAAGGTGATGTCGATGTGCATGATGGACTTTTTATAGTTCTACTATATTTACTCTACCGATGCATGCCCAAATGTTTTAACACCCGTGCATACAAAGCAAATGGTAAGGGGGGGATAGCTGTTGGTTGCGTGGGGTGTGCGCTCTCTCTCTCTCTCTCTCGTGACTTTCGCGCTCTCTCTCTCTCTCTCGTGTCTTTCGCGCGCTCTCTCTCTCTCTCGTGTCTTTCGCGCTCTCTTTCTCTCTCGTGTCTTTCGCGCTCTCTTTCTCTCTCGTGTCTTTCGCGCTCTCTTTCTCTCTCGTGTCTTTCGCTCTCTCTCTCTCTCGTGTCTTTCGCGCTCTCTCTCTCTCTCTCGTGTCTTTCGCGCTCTCTCTCTCTCTCTCGTGTCTTTCGCGCTCTCTCTCTCTCTCTCGTGTCTTTCGCGCTCTCTCTCTCTCTCTCGTGTCTTTCGCTCTCTCTCTCTCTCTCTCGTGTCTTTCGCTCTCTCTCTCTCGTGTCTTTCGCTCTCTCTCTCTCTCTCGTGTCTTTCGCGCTCTCTCTCTCTCTCTTGTGTCTTTCGCGCTCTCTCTCTCTCTCTTGTGTCTTTCGCTCTCTCTCTCTCTTGTGTCTTTCGCGCTCTCTCTCTCTCTCTTGTGTCTTTCGCGCTCTCTCTCTCTCTCTTGTGTCTTTCGCGCTCTCTCTCTCTCTTGTGTCTTTCGCGCTCTCTCTCTCTCTCTTGTGTCTTTCGCGCTCTCTCTCTCTCTCTCGTGTCTTTCGCGCTCTCTCTCTCTCTCGTGTCTTTCGCGCTCTCTCTCTCTCTCGTGTCTTTCGCGCTCTCTCTCTCTCTCTCGTGTCTTTCGCGCTCTCTCTCTCTCTCTCGTGTCTTTCGCTCTCGCCTCTTTCGCGCTCTCGTCTTTCGCTCTCTCGGGCTCGTCTCTCTCGCGCTCTTTCTCGCCTCTTTTGTTTTTTTTTGAGGGTGGATCAGCTTAACATTGCAGAAAGAATGTTGCTTCCAATGTAATTGTCTCCATTTCCAATCCCCCATATTTTTGGGGTAAATATATATATCCATACACGCATGCATATATAATATATATACACATACCTATATAGACATACATACTTTTTTAAAGAATATACCTTTATTATTATTCCCCGCAAACCCTACCGCCGATCCCCCAATTGGAGTAAACTAATAAACACTTCTGCTTCTACCTTCAATCCATACATCTTATACACATTCTACAGACAGTCTACTTTACAATAGTTCTCTCTTGTTTGTTTGTAGTCCTTCCTCTATTTCTGATGTCCATCCAGTTTAATTTGTAACTGCTATTTCACAAAAGCTCCGAACCTATATACATTCTACGGATCCCTTATGCTTTACATTGTTTATCTTATTAGTCCCACCCTTCAGCTCCACTCAACCCCTCCCATCTGTCTCTCAACATCATCCATTTCGGATTTCTACTTGCCATATATTTTTCAACTAATGTGATGCTTCACAAAATAATTGAACCTTCCTATTCTCATAGCTTCTACAGATTGTAAATAAAAAATAAACATTTTTGCTAAAATAATTATATTATTAATTGACTATGGCTTTTCAAATCACCCAGTATTGCTATCTGTAGTGTTAGTTCTATGCAAATGTTGCAATTCTTCAGCCATTCCTGGACCTGTGACCAAAAACGAGCCACATATGGACAATACCAAAATAAATAAATGATCTAATGACTCCTCACAGCAGAATCTGCAGAGCTGGGAAGATTGTATCCCCCATATATATAACATTCTATTGGTTGCAAGAATTTTGCATAGTCATTTATATTGAAAAATTTGAAGATTTGAATCCGGCGTTGTTTTGCGTATCAATTCATAAACCCTGTGCCATGGAATGGGTACATCTCAAATCTCTTCCCAACTATTTTGCAATTTATATGGCACAGCTGTCAGTTTTTTGGTCCTTAAATGAAATTGGTATATGTTTTTATTTATCACACTTCTTTAACTTAACCATGTATGTCGGCCCTGTATTAAAGAACATAAAAGTTCCTTACTTTTTTCCCCTTCTACTTGCCTCTTCCATTTTTGTGGTAATGCTGCAATTAATTGGGTAGAGCAGACATTTCCATATGTCTGTGTTAGCTGCATGTGTGACAACTCCACCAATCCTATTTATGATATCATTCACTAAAATTAAACCTTTTTTAAACATTTCTTTGATAAATACAGTATTTTTTAAATCAATTAGTATATTTGAATTTAACCACAATATTTGTTGTATTATTTGTTCTGTCCTTTCAGGTGGATTCAACTGAAATTGCAACCAACTTTCTGAGGCTTGTTTAAAAAATAAAGATATTTTGGAGATTATTTCCTTTTCAAACAACCAAAAGTGAGCAGGTGTAATCTGAATAAAGGGAAAAGGGCCCTTCTTGAACACAGGATGAGACATTCTACCAATTGACTAGAGAACCAGTTTGGATTTAAGTATAACTGTTGTATGACTGATGCCTTTAGTGAGAGGTCTAATGCTTTATTATTTAATCATTTCTGCCCTCCAAATTCATATTCGTTATATAAATAGGCCCTTTTAATTTTCTGGTTTGCCGTTCCAAATAAAATAGAATATTTTTTGTTCATATAATTTAAAAAGCAGGTCACTAGGTGTAGGCAAAACCATAAGCAAATAGGTAAACTGTGATATGACTAAGGAGTTAATCAGGGTGATTTTTCCACAAATAGACCGGTATTTTCCTTTCCATGGTAGCAAGAGCTTATCTATTTTTGCTAACTTTCTATAAAAATGTATTGGAGTGAGATCATTTCTTTCCTTTGGGATTTGTATACCGAGTATGTCCACATCTCCGTCAGACCATTTAATTAGTAAACTACATGTTAATGTAAAATGTGAATTTTTTAGTGATCCAATACGTAATATGGTACATTTATCATAATTTGGTTTTAATCCAGAGAGGATAGCAAAAATATCTAGATCCTCTGAGGCTGTGGAGAGACTCCAATTGTGGTTTTAGAAGAAAACAACATGAATCATCAGCGTACAATGACACCTTAGTTTTTAGGCCACGGATTTCTAATCCCTTAATATTATTGTTTGATCTCATTTCAACAGCTAACATTTCAATGGCAATAATAAATAGATATGCCGATAGTGGACAACCTTGTTTTACTCCTCTAGATAGTTTAAACCTTTCTGAGATGTAGCCATTATTTACTATTTTACACCTAGGTTTACAATACATACTTTTAACCCATTTTATAAGAGATTCTCCAAAATTGAAATATTCTAGGCATTTATATATAAACTCCAGTCATACTTTATCAAAAGCCTTTACAAAATCAGCTATGAAAACCTAGGCCTGGTGTCCCCGATATTTCATAGTGTTCTATTGTTTCCAGTACTTGTCTTATATTATCTCCAATGTATCGTCCATGCAAAACCCTGTCTGATTAGGATGAATAATATCTGACAATACTTTTTTAACTCTATGTGCCAAGCATTTTGCTAGGATTTTTGCATCACAACACTGAAGTGTAAGAGGTCTCCACTTCAGGTATATATACCACTTGGGTCCTGTTTCAGTAATAATAATATCAGACCTTCTTGTTGCGTGTCTGATAATCTACCATTTATATAGGAGTGGTTCAAACAAGCCAATAATGGTCCTTTGAGTATACCAAAAAAAGTTTGGTATACTTCCACTGGTATGCCATCCAGCCCTGGAGTTTTCCAATCCTTAAAGGCCCCAATTGCCTCAAGCAGTTCCTCCTCTGTAATTTGGCCTTCACATGAGTCTTTCTGTACAGATATTAATTTTACATTATTATTAGGAAAAAAATCAATACAATTAGTTTAAGTTAGTGGAGATGGAGGAGACTGAAATGAAAACATATTCTTAAAGTACTTCCTCTTTCAAAATATAATTTGGTGAATCATGTGTGACTCCATTTGTAACAAGTTTTAATACATTTTTTTGGTAGCCTTTCGCTCTCTCTCGTCTTTCTCTCGTCTTTTGTTCTCTCTCTCGTCTTTCGCTCTCATCTCGCTCGCGCTCTCTCGTCTCGCTCGCGCTCTCGTTTCTCGCTCTCTCGTCTTTCTCGTTTCTCGTCTCTCTCGTCTTTCTCGCTCTCTCGTCTTTCTCTTTCTCGTCTCTCTCTCTCTCGTTTCTCGGCTTTCGCTCTCTCTCGCTTCTCTCGTCTCTCTTTCGTCTCTCTCTCTCAATGACAATTTTGATTCGTATTATTTTCATATTGTAAATATCCAAAGTAAGCTTTGGCAATATGTACATTGTTATGTCATGGGGAGGGAGAGAGAAATTAATTTTGCTTTGTGCTTGTGTTTCCCAATAAGCAATGTAGTTTTGTTTTGACTGTTGTAATTTGTTTTATTCTGATTGATTGGATGTTCTGGTCCTGAGGCTTCTTTCTCTAGTCTTTCTCTCTCTCGTCTCTTTAATCTTTCGCTCTCTAGTCTTTCTTTCTCTCTCATCTTTCAAATGTATTTATTAAGCTCTTTTTACATTGTGCTTATACAGAAACCCAGCCTGAAACCCCCTAAGAGGATGCAATGCAGATGTAGAAGCACGGTGGCTAAATTACCTAGGAAAAAACCGAGAGGAACCAGGCTATGAGGGGTGGCCAGTCCTCTTCTGGCTGTGCCGGGTGGAGATTATAAGAGTACATGGCCATTTAAGGCCAGATTGTTCTTCAAGATGTTGAAACGTTCATATTTGCCCAACAGCATCAAATAATAATCAGTGGTTGTATCGGGTGCAACAGGTTAGCACCTCAGGAGTAAAATGTCAGTTGGCTTTTCATACCCTAGTATTCAGAGGTCGAGACAACTGGTGCAGTAGAGAGGGAGGGAAGGAGAGAGGGTCTTTCTTTCTCTCTACTCTCCTCTTGCTCTCTGCAGGGGGCCAGACAGGGAAAGGGTGGCCTGGTCTCGGCAGGGGGGGGGGGTAGTAGAGAGGGAAAGTGGCACTGGCGTCCTTTGTTTCTTTTGTTACAGAAGGTTGAAAAGGCCAGCCAACAAGGGGGAAGCGGAGGGGGGTAGGGACGGGGGGGCGCTATAGGTCTGGATGTGCAAGGATAGTGGGAGGGGCGTGGAGGGGAAGGGAGGATACATTTGGCTTTGCTCTGTCTGAACGATGTGTCTGTACTGACTGTCTGTGGGAGAACAGCTGGTGTTGACTGGCTGCAGACTCTACTCCTCCACAGAGGGGTAGGTAGGTGAGTGGGTGTGGTAGAGGGGAGTGTCCACCATCTGGTACCTGCTGTAGACCCAGAAACTAGGGCAGAACTTCTCCAAAGTCTGAACTTCGAAGCTTGGAAAGTTCTGTGTTTTTAGTGTTCTTTGGCATCTGTGCACCTTACAATGGGCCTCTGAGGTTTTTCAAATTCCTTTGCAATGTAAATATTGATTTTGCTTGATTTTTCTTTTTTTATATATATTTTTTTAGGTTGTGGTAATTTTGATTATTAGCGTGGGATATTTATTTTTGTTTATGCAGAATGATTCTTGCTTTTCTCCAACGCTAGACAAGTGGCTATTCACTGGCAACCCGTGATTTGATGTAAATGGATATTAAAAAGCTGAAATAGAATATAATCTAAATGACGTCATGGAGCTTCATGTGGATTTTGACTCCCAGGAAACAATACAAGAGGCATCTGGTATGGTGACATTGGCCATGTTCTTGTGTTGGTTTGGCCAATAGGTGGGCGGCGTGAAAAGCCTGTTTCAGAATGCCGGCCATTGCTAAGTGGGAACCTTGGAAAATGGGGAGCGCTCGGTTTCCCCAGATACACCCTTTTTTCTCAAGATCACTGCCAAAGATGCCCCCCTCCACACACACACACACACACACACACCTCTTAACCCCTCTGGGGGGGTGGACCCGCTCTATCCTGGGAAAAGAGGGTTGTCATGGTGAGAAAGGGACCAATGTTGGACTGGACTGTTAACAAGTTTTGTACTTTGGCTGCTTAAGGTTGGATAAGGGGAGGGTGTGGGATTTATCTTTTGCTGGTCTCAATTTGACCTATTCTGAAATGGACTTGTGTGTCTCTGTTGGTCAGTGGTGTAGTTGAGGGTAAACACAGTTTACCCACCTTTTGCAGAAAATTGCATTGAAAGTATAGGGAGCGTAACTTTTCACTTCAATCGGCGTTTGCCCACCTATTTTTATTTAGTTTATTTTATTGAAATTTAAAACACACAATCTACCTGCTGTAAAGCCGCTCAACATTGACATTACACTCAGTCATCTAGCAGACTCCCATCCAGAGAGACCCACAGGAGCAACCATGGTCAAGCACCCGCCCAAGGGCATATCGACATATCCCCCCTTGTCAAATCAGAGACCCAAACCAGCGACCTCTCTGCCACCGGCCCAAAGTCGTCGTTCCCCCCCCCCCCCTGCATCACTGGTGTCAGTGTGTGCCGGGTGCCCGTGGTGGGACAGGAGTTAAATCCAAAGCTATAGTTAATACAGTGTGAAGTGTGTCTGTGTGTGCCTGCCCATAGACCAAGGTGTTTCCTGGTAACCTGGTAACCATTTGCCAGGATATACCCTGTTGCGGGAGGGGGGGGGGGGGCTGCACTGCATTCCCCAGTCCTCAAATCTTTATTTTTCACATGCCGAATACAATGTGTCGACCTTACCGTGAAATGCTGAATACAACGTGTCGACCTTACCGTGAAATGCTGAATACAACGTGTCGACCTTACCGTGAAATGCTGAATACAACGTGTCGACCTTACCGTGAAATGCTGAATACAACGTGTCGACCTTACCGTGAAATGCTGAATACAACGTGTCGACCTTACCGTGAAATGCTGAATACACCGTGTCGACCTTACCGTGAAATGCTGAATACAACGTGTCGACCTTACCGTGAAATGCTGAATACAACGTGTCGACCTTACCGTGAAATGCTGAATACAACGTGTCGACCTTACCGTGAAATGCTGAATACAACGTGTCGACCTTACCGTGAAATGCTGAATACAACGTGTCGACCTTACCGTGAAATGCTGAATACACCGTGTCGACCTTACCGTGAAATGCTGAATACAACGTGTCGACCTTACCGTGAAATGCTGAATACAACGTGTCGACCTTACCGTGAAATGCTGAATACAACGTGTCGACCTTACCGTGAAATGCTGAATACAACGTGTCGACCTTACCGTGAAATGCTGAATACAACGTGTCGACCTTACCGTGAAATGCTGAATACAACGTGTCGACCTTACCGTGAAATGCTGAATACAACGTGTCGACCTTACCGTGAAATGCTGAATACAACGTGTCGACCTTACCGTGAAATGCTGAATACAACGTGTCGACCTTACCGTGAAATGCTGAATACAACGTGTCGACCTTACCGTGAAATGCTGAATACAACGTGTCGACCTTACCGTGAAATGCTGAATACAACGTGTCGACCTTACCGTGAAATGCTGAATACAACGTGTCGACCTTACCGTGAAATGCTGAATACAACGTGTCGACCTTACCGTGAAATGCTGAATACAACGTGTCGACCTTACCGTGAAATGCTGAATACAACGTGTCGACCTTACCGTGAAATGCTGAATACAACGTGTCGACCTTACCGTGAAATGCTGAATACAACGTGTCGACCTTACCGTGAAATGCTGAATACAACGTGTCGACCTTACCGTGAAATGCTGAATACAACGTGTCGACCTTACCGTGAAATGCTGAATACAACGTGTCGACCTTACCGTGAAATGCTGAATACAACGTGTCGACCTTACCGTGAAATGCTGAATACAACGTGTCGACCTTACCGTGAAATGCTGAATACAACGTGTCGACCTTACCGTGAAATGCTGAATACAACGTGTCGACCTTACCGTGAAATGCTGAATACAACGTGTCGACCTTACCGTGAAATGCTGAATACAACGTGTCGACCTTACCGTGAAATGCTGAATACAACGTGTCGACCTTACCGTGAAATGCTGAATACAACGTGTCGACCTTACCGTGAAATGCTTACTTACAAGCCCTTAACCAACAATGCAGTTCAAGAAAGAGTTAAGAAAACATTTATTAAATAAAGTAAAAAAAAAAAAAAGTAACACAAAATAACAATAAGGAGGCTATATACAGGGGGTACCGGTACAGAGTCTGTGTGTGGGGGTACAGGTTAGTCGAGGTAATTTGTACATGTAGGTAGGGGTAAAGTGACTATGCATAGATAATAAACTGCGAGTAGCAGCAGTGTACAAAACAAATTGGGGGGGTGTCTATGCAAATCTGGTGTAATTTTGATTAATTGTTCATCAGTCTTATGGATTGGGAATAGAAGCTGTTAACCTCTCTAGGGTAGGTGAGACGCTAACGTCCCACCAGGCCAACATCTGGTGAAACTGCAGAGAGCTAACATTCTAAATACACCATTTGTTATATTAAACATTCTTGTAAATGCATGTATCTTACATCATTTAAAAGATGAACGTCTTATTAGTCCAGCCGCTGTGTCAGATTTCAAAAAGCCGTTACTACGAAAGCAAACATTCTATTTTCTGAGTATTACTATCATTTTCCAACAAAGCATTAGCGTCATGAAAGTCAGAAATAACAATAAAACAAATCGCTTACCTTTGAAGATCTTCCTCTGGTGGCAATGCCAAGTGTCCTAACTACACAGTGAATGTTCATTTTGTTTGATAACATCCATTTTTATAGCCTAACACGAAACATTTGTAAACCGCTTGCGTCATGATTTCCGTCTCATTCAACTTTGGAAGATGCTTTCGTGGTAATTACACACACTAAACAAATGTTTATCCAGTCATGGTTGGTTTCATTGCAATCCTCTGGTTGTTACTAACACAACCATAGCTGATGGTTCTTTTCCCGGGACGTATTGACCGAAACAAACCGATTTTTGAAGACCCCAATCAATAACATCATTGCGCACCAATGGTAGGACCGGTCTATCATTGATTGACTGTATTTTGGCCCAATGACCACTGATCATCTTGAAATCTAGCTTGGAAGATAGCCAATGAGCTGAGGTAAACGGCAATATGTAATGGTTATACGTTTGAAGACCAGCCTTTGTCATAAACTCTGGCGTAAAAGGTTCATGTGTGCCTACACTTGCAATTTTTTTGTTTACGAGGGGAAAAACAGTTTTGCTACCGGTAATAGACTGAGTTATGATTCTGTTATGGAGTTATTGGATTTTCAACTGCTGGGGAAGGGCTACAAAATGTTTGTGGACAACTTCTACACAAGCCCTACCCTGTTTACAGAGCTGAGGGAGCGGGATGTGTGGGCTTGTGGCACCATTCGGCCCAACAGAGTGGGCTTTCCAAAGACGAAGGTCTGTGAAGATGGCCTGCTCTTTGTGAAGTGGATGGATACCAGAGAGGTGTGCTCTCATGTGCTCCAGCATCCATAAGTCCTTCAGTGGAGATCACACGCCTGACAACGTGAAGGACGGTGCCAGGGCATGGACCACAAAAAAATGTCCCCATGCCTACAACAAGAGCATGGGAGTGTGGACCTGTCAGATGCGCTGATAGGATACTACAATGTCCTCCACAAGACCATGAAATGGTACAAGACATTTTTCTATCATTTCATTGACATTGCTGTTGTGAATGCCTTCATCCTCCAGAAAGAAATGGCTAAGGGCTGTGGACAGCCCCCCCATCTCACAGCTAGCCTTCAGGGAGCTGCTCATCCAGGAGCTTGCTAGCTACAGCAAGTCCACTGTAGCACCTTCTGTCCCCTCTACCTCTGTCCCTTCTGCTTCACCTGCCCAGATTCATCTCTGCAGGCATGAATGTGCCTCAGGGCAAAAAGGGCACAGTAGGGAGATGTCGTTGTGCCCTTTGTCACAGGAAATGCCCCATCACCTGCACCACATGTTCAGTAAGCCTTTGCTTTACAGCAGAAAGAGACTGCTATGGGCCATGGCACCAGCAGCACAATATTGTGTAGAGGACTGAGGGTCCTCACAATATTGTAAATAGAAAATATGTAAATAGTTACCCTTGTTAATTGTTTGTATTATTTTTATTTTTGTATATATATATATATTAGTGTTAGAATAGCATTTATGTATTTTGTATATAGTTCTTTCCTTCAAAATGTATCACTGGACCTATTCGGCCACTTGGGTACATTTGGGTACATTTGTGTACATTTGTGTGGGACACCTGGGTGACTTCATGCTCAATGTCATGTAGCTCGCTCGTTTTTTAAATGATCTGTCCAAAACTTTGCTCAGCTATTGTTGCCATTTTATGTTCTTCATCCACAAATCATCCCCAGCATCCTATCTGTATGTTTGGCTGTTCTTGGTCATTTGAAAGATGATGCAGCAACAATAAAAAACAGAATGTGTTTATTTCCTTGTATTGTCTTCTACCAGATCTATTGTGTTATATTCTCCAACATTCAATTCACATTTCCACAAAATTCACATTTGTTTCCTTTCAAATGATACCAAGAATATGCATATTCTTGCCTCTGGGCCTGAGCTACAGGCAGTTAGATTAGGGTATGTCTTTAGGTGGAAATTGAGAAGGCGCCTTTTGGTCCTAGACTTGGTGCTCCGGTTCCTCTTGCCGTGTGGGAGCAGAGAAAACAGTCTGACTTGTGACTGGAGTCTTTGACAATTTTTGGAGCCTTCCTCTGACACCGCCTATTATATAGGTCCTGGATGGCAGAAAGCTTGGCCCCAGTGATGTATTGGGCTGTATGTATTACCCTCTGTAGCGCCTTATGGTCAGCTGCCATACCAGGTGGTGACGCAACTGGTCAGGATGCTCTCGATGGTGCAGCTATAGAACTGTTTGTTGATCTGGGGACCCATGCCCAATCTTTTCAGTCTCCGGAGGGGGAAAAGTTGTTGTCGTGCTCTCATAACGACTGTCTTGTTGTGTTTGGACCATGATAGTTTGTTGGTGATGGAGACACCAAGGAACTTGAAACTCTCAATCCACTCCACTTCAGCCCTGTCGATGTTAATGGGGACCTGTTCAGCCAGCCTTTTCCTGTAGTCCTTTGTCTTTCTCACATTGAGGGAGAGGTTGTTGTCCTGGCACCACACTGTCGGGTGTCTGACCTCCCAATAGGCTGTCTCCATCGTTGTCGGTGATCAGGCCTACCACTGTTGTGTCTTCAGCAAACTTAATGATGGTGTTGGAGTCGTGTTTGGCCACGCAGTCATGGGTGAACAGGGAGTACAGGAGGGGACTAAACACACACCCCTTAGTGGCCCCAGTGTTGAGGATCAGCATAGCAGACTTGTTGTTGCCTACCCTCACCACCTGGGAGAGGCCCGTCAGGAAGTCCAGGATCCGGGTACAGAGGGAGGTGTTTTGTCCCAGAGTCCTTAGCTTAGTGATGAGCTTTGTGGGCACTATGGTGTTGAACACTGAACTGTAGTCAATGAACAGCATTCTCACATAGGTGTTCCATTTGTCCAGGTGAGAAAGGGCAGTGTGAGTGCAATAGAGAGTGTATCATCTGTTGGGGCGGTATGTGAATTGTGGGTCTAGGGTATCCGGGAGGATGCATTTGTGCACCATGACCAGCCTTTCAAAGCACTTCATGGCTACTGGCGTGAGTGCTACGGGGCGGTAATCATTTCTGTATGTGCGTTTGTGTGTGTGTGTGTTTTTTAAAATATATGCCTATATTTTACACAACATTGTCAGTTTCTCACTGTATTTGTACAGCCTTCATGGTTCTCTTGTAGGCCTAGTGTTGACAGAATATTTGTAGAATAACCATGAGTCCTTCATCTCTTGTGACTTTATTTGGGGTTAGTGAACATTTCACCTGTATCATGTCTTTGGAAATGTCTCTCTAAATCACACCAGAATCTAGGCCAATCTCTGATACCTCTGCAGATGGCATCTGTCACCCATTGGTCTATGTATTGTAGTGACAGGTCTTTGTCAAACATTTATCTTAACACTGAAATAAATGCTTGTTCATAACCCTCAATATGACGAGGGCCTTTTGCTTATAGGCTAAACGGTGTGTGTTCGCAAACTCTGCATGGCTTACAGCAGACTACGGCCTTTTGTGTCCACTACACGAAGCAGAACCTGCAGGCAGCTTCGTAAATAACTCACTACACTCTCTCTCTATATTATTCATGGTAGGCTCAAGGCTTTTTTTCTACTTACCAAGAATAAGCTTTTCCACCCGCCTGCTCCACCCCAATGGCCTAATCTAAGGGAGGGGGAGGGCAAAGTGTGTGTGTAGGGAGGGTTGCTTCTTCATTAGAGTGCACACAACACTGGAAGACCAGCCATGGGTCACACCGAACCGTTTCAACTCAATCTCACCTCGGTAAAAGGATGTGAAATGCTGGTGGGTTGCTTGAGTTCTTAATTGGTCAGATCAAATCAAATGTTATTGGTCACATGGTTAGCAGATGTTAATGCGAGTGTAGCGAAATGCTTGTGCTTCTAGTTCCGACCGTGCAGTAATATCTAAGTAACGGAATGCAATCATTTAGAACAAGAGAGAACAAGTATTTGATACACTGCCGATTTTGCAGGTTTTCTTTTTGAATTTGACCCCATTTTTTTCTCCCCAAATTCATGGTATCCAATTGTTTTAGTAGCTACTATCTTGTCTCATCGCTACAACTCCCCCACTGCGCCAAGGTCGAGAGTCATGCGTCCTCCGATACACAACCCAACCCGCACTGCTTCTTAACACAGCGCGCATCCAACCCGGATGCCAGCGGCACCAATGTGTCGGAGGAAACACCGTGCACCTGGCAACCTTGGTTAGCATGCACTGCGCCCGGCCCACCACAGGAGTCGCTGGTGCGCGATAAGTCAAGCCCTCCCTAACCCGGATGACGCTGGGCCAAATGTGCGTGGCCCCACGGACCTCCCGGTCGCGGCCGGTTACGACAGAACCTGGGTGCGAACCCAGAGTCTCTGGTGGCACAGCTGGCGCTGCAGTACAGCGCCCTTAACCACTGCGCCACCCGGGAGGCCCTCTTTGTATTTGCATTTTATTGCATGACATAAGTATTTGATACATCAGAAAAGCATAACTTAATATTTGGTACAGAAACCTTTGTTTGCAATTACAGAGATTATATGTTTCCTGTAGTTCTTGACCAGATTTGCACACACTGCTGCAGGGGTTTTGGCCCTCTCCTCCATACAGACCTTCTCCAGATCCTTCAGGTTTCGGGGCTGTCGCTGGGCAATACGGACTTTCAGCTCCCTCCAAAGATTTTCTATCGGGTTCAGGTCTGGAGACTGGCTAGGCCACTCCAGGACCTTGAGATGCTTCTTACGGAGCCACTCCTTAGTTGCCCTGGCTGTGTGTTTCGGGTCGTTGTCATGCTGGAAGACCCAGCCACGATCCGTCTTCAATGCACCAGGACGGTGCAGTCGTCCTGTCCCCTTTGCAGAAAAGAATCCCCAAAGAATGAGGTTTCCACCTCCATGCTTCATGGTTGGGATGGTGTTCTTGGGGTTGTACTCATCCTTCTTCCTCCAAACAAGGTGAGTGGAGTTTAGACCAAAAAGCTTTATTTTTGTCTCATCAGACCACATGACCTTCTCCCATTCCTCCTCTGGATGATCCAGATGGTCATTGGCTAACTTCAGACGGGCCTGGACATGCGCTGATTTGAGCAGGGGGACCTTGCGTGCGCTGCAGGATTTTAATCCATGACGGCGTAGTGTGTTACTAATGGTTTTCTTTGAGACTGTGGTCCCAGCTCTCTTCAGGTCATTGACCAGGTCCTGCCGTGTAGTTCTGGGCTGATCCCTCACCTTCTTCATGATCATTGTTGCCCCACGAGGTAAGATCTTGCATGGAGCCCCAGATCGAGGGTGATTGACCGTCATCTTGAACCTCTTCCATTTTCTAATAATTGCGCCAACAGTTGTTGCCTTCTCACCAAGCTGCTTGCCTATTGTCCTGTAGCCCATCCCAGCCTTGTGCAGGTCTACAATTTTATCCCCGATGTCCTTACACAGCTCTTTGGTCTTGGCCATTGTGGAGAGGTTGGAGTCTGTTTGAGTGTGTGGACAGGTGTCTTTTATACAGGTAACGATTTCAAACAGGTGCAGTTAATACAAG
The DNA here is from genome assembly GCF_013265735.2 of Oncorhynchus mykiss. Classification (NCBI taxonomy): domain Eukaryota; kingdom Metazoa; phylum Chordata; class Actinopteri; order Salmoniformes; family Salmonidae; genus Oncorhynchus; species Oncorhynchus mykiss. The sequence continues at coordinate 76,955,897 of NC_048571.1, read as the reverse complement.
TAATGAGTGGAGAACAGGAAGGCTTCTTAAAGAAAAACTAACAGGTCTGTGCGAGCCGGAATTCTTACTGGTTGGTAGGTGATCAAATACTTATGTCATGCAATAAAATGCTAATTAATTACTTCAAAATCATACAATGTGATTTTCTGAGTTTTTGTTTTAGATTCCGTCTCTCACAGTTGAAGTGTACCTATGATAAAAATGACAGACCTCTACATGCTTTGTAAGTAGGAAACACTGCCGATTTTGCAGGTTATCAAATACTTGTTCTCCCCAGTGTGTGTGTGTGTTTGTACGTACATACATACATACATACATACATACATGCATACATACATACATACATACATACATACATACATACATACATACATACATACATACATACATACATACATACATACAGTGGGGCAAAAAAGTATTTAGTCAGCCACCAATTGCAAGTTCTCCCTCTTAAAAAGATGAGAGGCCTGTAATTTTCACAATAGGTACACTTCAACTAGGACAGACAAAATGCGAAAAAAACCCAGAAAATCACATTGTAGGATTTTTAATGAATTTATTTGCAAATTATGGTGGAAAATAAGTATTTGGTCACCTACAAACAAGCAAGATTTCTGGCTCTCATAGACCTGTAACTTCTTCTTTAAGAGGCTCCTCTGTCCTCCACTCGTTACCTGTATTAATGGCACCTGTTTGAACTTGTTATCAGTATAAAAGACACCTGTCCACAACCTCAAACAGTCACACTCCAAACTCCACTATGGCCAAGACCAAAGAGCTGTCAAAGGACACCAGAAACAAAATTGTAGACCTGCACCAGGCTGGGAAGACTGAATCTGCAATAGGTAAGCAGCTTGGTTTGAAGAAATCAACTGTGGGAGCAATTATTAGGAAATGGAAGACATACAAGACCACTGACAATCTCCCTCGATCTGGGGCTCCACGCAAGATCTCACCCCATGGGGTCAAAATTATCACAAGAACGGTGAGCAAAAATCCCAGAACCACACAGGGTGACCTAGTGAATGACCTGCAGAGAGCTGGGACCAACGTAACAAAGTCTACCATCAGTAACACACTACGCCGCCAGGGACTCAAATCCTGCAGTGCCAGACGTGTCCCCTGCTTAAGCCAGTACATGTCCAGGCCTGTCTGAAATTTGCTAGAGAGCATTTGGATGATCCAGAAGAAGATTGGGAGAATGTCATATGGTCAGATGAAACCAAAATATAACTTTGTGGTAAAAACTCAACTCGTCGTGTTTGGAGGACAAAGAATGCGGAGTTGCATCCAAAGAACACCATACCTACTGTGACACATGGGGGTGGAAACATCATGCTTTGGGGCTGTTTTTCTGCAAAGGGACCAGGATGACTGATCCGTGTAAAGGAAAGAATGAATGGGGCCATGTATCGTGAGATTTTGAGTGAAAACCTCCTTCCATCAGCAGGGGCATTGAAGATGAAACGTGGCTGGGTCTTTCAGCATGACAATGATCCCAAACACACTGCCCGGGCAACAAAGGAGTGGCTTCGTAAGAAGCATTTCAAGGTCCTGGAGTGGCCTAGCCAGTCTCTAGATCTCAACCTCACAAGAAAATCTTTGGAGTGAGTTGAAAGTCCGTGTTGCCCAGCAACAGCCCCAATACATCACTGCTCTAGAGGAGATCTGCATGGAGGAATGGGCCAAAAGACCAGCAACAGTTTGTGAAAACCTTGTGAAGACTTACAGAAAACGTTTGACCTCTGTCATTGCCAACAAAGGGTATATAACAAAGTATTGAGAAACTTTTGTTATTGACCAAATACTTATTTTCCACCATAAGTTGCAAATAAATTCATTAAAAATCCTACAATGTAATTTTCTGGATTTTTTTTTCTTCTCATTTTGTCTGTCATAGTTGAAGTATACCTATGATGAAAATTACAGGCCTCATCTTTTTAAGTGGGAGAACTTGCACAATTGGTGGCTGACTAAATACTTTTTTGCCCCTGTGTGTGTGTACATATACGTGTGTGTGTGTGTATGAGCAATGACAGCGGGGCATAGGAAAGGTGCAATAGATGGTATAAAATACAGTTTATACACAAGTAGTTAATTTACTGACTGCTACACCCCAAAACAAATCAGCTTTAAAATGTTGCTTTAACAATGACGGGGAGGTCGTCATTGTAAAATAAGAATTTGTTCTGAACGGACTTGCCTAGTTAGATAAAAAGATCATATACTGTAGTGAAGGCCTTGTGCCAGAAATAGTATGTAGCAGTGGAGGCTAGTGAAGGGAGGATGCTCATAATAATGGCTGGAACAGAGCAAATGGAATGGCATGAAACACCTGTGTTTTGAACTATTTGATACCATTTCCACTCCAGCCATTACCACAAGCCGTCCTCTCCAATTAAGTACCACCAACCTCCTGTGGTATGTAGCCTACAATCCTTGAACTTGCCAACCTTCTCTCTGTCGCCCTGAGAACGAACTTCTATCTGTTGTCCTCTATATTTGCTAGTCGGGACATTAGCATGGAATAGCCCGAGGTGTCTGGCTTGGCTTGGCGCAGGCTGGGCTAACCTGTGGGAAGCTGTTGAGAAGAGGTCAGTGTGACTTTGTTGTGTGGTGGCTTGGCTCCTCCCCTCGTCCTCCTCCAGTTATATTGGCAGACTCCACCACCTCCAGCTGATCAATGGCAGCTCTTAGGCAGCCGGTATTAACATTCCTCCCATAAAAACTTACATGGCCCGAGCTCCGGCCAGGCCATCTCGTTGCAAGTAGGTGTTCACGGATCCCGTCGGGCTATAACCCCAGCTGTCAAATGTTAAAATGTCCAACGCTGTGTTTGAGTTGGGACAGAGCGAGAGGAGGGAAATACAGTTGGTGTCTGGTTCACGCCGTGCCCAGCAGGAACAAAGCTTAGAGAGGGAGCTGTTAAACAATGAAACCTTTTTATAGCATAAACTCCCCTCTCCCATTTCAGATGATTGGGGTGTTCTGGTGATGGACGTGAGGCATTGTTTACAATAGACCAGCTCAACTTGACTGAATGAAGGGGGTGGGGTCTGTGCTATTTGCATTTTTCTTATGTGAACCACTGGCTAACAATAGATTTCAGTCATGGTTCATCACCTACCCACCACACTCTTTGTCAAGTCATGTTGGTAATGTTTTGATATAATGACTGAAGGCTGTAAAACAGGACAAAGTGTGTTAAAACGCTTATCTTCGTTAGTGTGATTTATGTTATGTTATGTTTGTCTCATAGCTTCCCAACTACTGAAAAATATCTCTTAAAAAAGCAGTAGGGACCAAATCATAACATCATGCTGATCAGTGTATGATTTATTGTAAAGTTAGTTTTTCTCACGTAAAGCCAAGGCCATGAGTAATTGTCTGGGATCCAGTCAGTGTGACTGAACATTATTTCCCTGGTTTAAACTACAGATTCACTCTTCAAATGTGTTGTAATTGTGTTTGGTCATGTTAACAGGGAAACCTAGTGTATTTGTTGTTTTTCTTACCTAAATGCCCTAGTTGCTACGCCACCACAAAGAGGAGAGTGAATTATTTATTTCCTACAAAGAGGTCTAACTTGTCCTAAAAAGCACTTTCTATGAAGCTTGAATTCCTTATTGCCAGTATTTTGGAAACACACACACACACACACAGAGAGCATCGGATGTGTTCAGCACAGCTGGCCAGCTGGGAATTCTGGTAGCAGAGAGCGACTGTCAGGACTCAGACATCACATGCGTATACTTTAAAAAACACACATATACACACTTGGTGCGTACTTCTTGCAAATTCACAGTGTTTAATGGACACTAGTTTTGGTCTCTGACCATCAAAGTGTTACAAGGTTTGTGCAAAGTGAACTCTTGTTTATGTCTTCATGTGCAAATATACAGGCTGGGTGGAGAACATAAACATGAGAAAGAACCTTGACCTATTCTTCCGTTATGCCGTTATTTTTGTACAGTCCAAGCACGCAGTCACAGTTTCGGTCGAGCACATTCCACAGATTTAGGGGGTTAACCCAAAAAATGTAAAGAAGTGGGTTGAAAATAAAAACACCCACTTGTTGTGAAGACGAACACATAGATCTCCGGGGGCTGAGATACAATGAAAGGCTTTTTATTGTTTGCCTGTGAATGTAGCTGGCATGGTCATTGGCAGGTCATGTTTCAGTGTATGGGCCATAGTCTCTGTATACTCTGAACTGTCTGTTGGATCCAGCAAAGTTAATTGATCTATTTTGTACTCAGGAGGACAGGTTAGTTATAGCTGAACTGACGCCAGTGGGTTTGAGTCAGATGTCTTGACTGTTGTCCACAGGACAGAATTCTACAACATTTGCCTTTTTATTGAATCTTCACTTGAGCAATGAGTGTTGGGACAAGGCATCATTTATGAGGGTGTGGTTGTTGACCTTGTGTGTTGAAATAGGACTGCACTTGTTTGTTACCAGTCAAGGTGAAGAAAGCACTGTGTTACCAAAATGTTGGTTATTAGGTTTACCCATTAAATAGTGTTGGTGATTAGGTTTACCCATTAAATAGTGTTGGTGATTAGGTTTACCCATTAAATAGTGTTGGTGATTAGGTTTACCCATTAAATAGTGTTGGTGATTAGGTTTACCCATTAAATAGTGTTGGTGATTAGGTTTACCCATTTAAATAATTGGGAGCATGTATAGAGTGTGCAACTTCCTTTTTCTATAGTTTACCCTTCGTTAGTCAGCTTCTCTAAAACATTTCGGTGTGCGTCAGCTAATGCTTTCTACCAAGGCCGGGATAATACCAGCATCGCAATACTCATTAGTATCGTGGCAAGGAAACAAAAACTGATTTAATTTCTTTAGGAAAACAGCCCTAATGTTGGAAACAAACATTGTTTTCATCAAGTCACATTTATTTTCCAAGCTATAGTGTACACTATTTTACATACAACGGGTTTTCCAAGCTATAGTACACACTATTTTACATACAACGGGTTTTCCAAGCTATAGTACACACTATTTTACGTACCACGGGTTTTCCAAGCTATAGTACACACTATTTTACATACCACGGGTTTTCCAAGCTATAGTACACACTATTTTACATACCACGGGTTTTCCAAGCTATAGTACACACTATTTTACATACCACAGGTTTTTCAAAGACCAAAGAGTTTTGTGTGCTTTGTGTTGACATTTTTTGCCATGGAAAAAATATTGCCATCCTGGTTTCAAAACATCCTTACTTTTTACTAGATCACTCAAGGCGAAGACGCAACAGTAGTATATTATCAATGCTTATCAACGGTAACCAACAATTGAAATGCTATTTCTAGAGCTTACAGACATCACTGGAATAGCCACTTGCTCGATGACCCTGAACCTCCCCCATTGAGCTTCGACAGTCAATCCGTTTCCCATAGACTGCACGCCACAAATTGATTGTCCTGACACTCCCACGACCACATGTCCTAGATAGCAGCAGTCTGTCGACAAGCGTGGTCTCATTTTACTAGGAGTCTCTCGTTACTACTGGTCTCAATGACTAGAGCGATGGCTCTTTGATTCCTCCTCCAAGTTTTGACATTCAAACATTATAATGGAACATGTGCTGATCTTAACCTCAAGCTTGAGGAAATGGTTTATCACAATGTCTGCACCCTATTTATCAAGTCAATGTATTTCAAAAAGCCTATATCATCTTGGTTGATGCTGCTGCTGCTGCTGCAAACAGTCATTGGTCAGACATACTTGGCCTTCAAATGATCAGATTTGACTTGAAAAGCAGCTTACTGCAGCGTTTGATGACTGCGGATATGAACAATCACCTCAGAGGCTGGAGAGGCATCTTCCCATGGATCTTCTCTCCTCCCCTGTTCGTTCAATCAAGTGGAACAAATCATGGAATGTCCTTCATTTAACTTTCTGATTAATTAGCTGATCTTGGCTCTAAAATAGATCCTTAATCTACTGGTTTGTTCCAATCTGTTGGTTTTCATTGAGATGAACGTTTTGGGGAAGTGAAGAGTGTAGGATAACTCTGTGGGAAAGAAATAAACACAGTGAGAAATATGAAGAGGGAAATTCTAGTCGCACCGTCTCGTATTTGTTAGCCCATAAAATACCGGTGTTGAATGAGTTGCTTGTTGACATGAGTCAAGTTGCTAACAACGCTAGACGGCGTGAACATACTAATGATGATCATTTTGAAGCAAAGTAACAAACATTTCTCAATCTGTAAGCCCAAGAAAAACGCCTGAAAACGCCTGAATTCAGATGAAATTTTGATGCAACAAAAACTTTTGAATCAGGAACACAATGTGCTTTTGTTCGAAAACCGTAGGACCAACTTTCTCTGCCCCCAGTCATCATTACTAGTCACTAAATTGTCATGCTAGAAAGGACCAACCCTGGAAATATCGTTAGAACTGATTTGCCATATTTTGCAGAGACTGTGGTCAGGCCGCTAGAGAAAGGCCAATGTGTCACCCACTGACACATTGTACGTTGAGGATTTCCATCCACACCGGTTACCCTTAGCTGATGATTTATGACATCCGTGTTAAACGAATGAATGTTGTCTAAATCCTGCTTTGATTTTGTACTTCAATATGTTTCCTGCTGCACTTGTCTATGCGTAGTCACTTTACCTTCGTGTATAAATGACCTGGACTAACCTGTACCCCCACTCATTGACTCGGTACCGGTATCCCCTGTATATAGCCGCATTGTTCTTTACATTTAAAAAAAAAAACGTTTGTTTATTTAGTAAATATTCTCTTAACTTTATTGTTCTAACTGCATTGTTGGTTAAGGGCTTGTAAGTAAGCATTTCACGGTAAGATCTACTCTTGATTTTGATTTGCAGATTTAGCATGCTGCTTGGAACATGACTGGAATCATATGCGATGAACCAGAATTCTGTGTTTGGTTGTAGGCCAGTAAGGCCAGGGCCTGACAAAACAAAATCGCATGAACAACTCTGTTTTTTTCACTCCGTAGACTCTGGAATGGCTCTCTGTTATCTCTGGGAGATGTGTGGAAGACTGTCAGACAGGCGGCGGGGACGTCCCGGCCCATCAAGCATGTAGAGAAGGGGGAGGGTCCGAGAGACCATTGAGGCGTGGAGCAGAGGGTGGGTGGGGTGGGACAGCTAGAGGGACATTGACGTCTCATCCTGGGAGTTAGAAAAGTAGGCAGGTGAGACCTAACTGATAGCCCAGGCGTGCGTGCGTGCGTGCCCTAGACTGCACATTAATGTGTTATTTTCCTCTTACTGAAAACTGAAACATGTTGATGTGAATGGGAGATTTTGCACACAAACACCACGTGTCATTGTCGGATTAAAATGATCGGCTTACTCCCAGTGCGTGCCATTACAGATATGCAGTGGAAACTTAATGAAGTAGCCATACAAATATAGGCTAACTCTCATCATTTTGTCCTATTTTGACTGAAAACACAATTCAACCTAATGAGTTTGCTGTCATAGAAACTCATTCAGCCCCTATCTCATCAAAGTGAGTGGAGGGGCCCATTCTCTCCCAGTTCTTATTATGAAATAACATGAGTAATTCTGGTTAGTGCTTCACATGGCTTCATAATTAGGGCCCCAATGAACATTCTCTTTTTGATAATGTTAGTTAGGGAAGGAAGAAATCAGGATAGCATCAGCCACGTGCCAAGTGGCTGGAGAGGGTAAGGCCTTTTGGACAGGATGTTGTGAGGTTATATTTGGGACCCTTTTATCTTCTGCTTGACAGGGAAAATGAAAACAGTATATATTTTTTGTATTTAGTTATAGCCCCACCATGGCCAAAGAAGCACTGTCTGTGGTAGTTTTAAGAGCAACAGCTTAACCACTAAAGAATTATGGCATTGTTGGTTTTGTGACACTGCTATTTCAGGTTATTTATGTGTTAGGGGAATGTTTGTGTTCCAAACCCATCATAGAGGAAGAATAGACAAGCTGGTTGTGTGTGTGTGTGTGTGTGTGTGTGTGTGTGTGTGTGTGTGTGTGTGTGCGCATAGCTGGCCAATGTTTTTATAAGAACATCGTTGAGATTTATCTCATGACCCTTATAGTCAATGAACAGATCATATGCTCATTTTCAATATTTATTTAGTTTGCCGACGATTATGGGAACAATGTTTTAGAATGTCCTCTTTTGAAGTTCCATTTTCTCACAGCAGCCTTTATATTGAAGGTTTTGAAGTTGCTATGACGAATCCACATTTTCCCCCAGACTGTTTACAGCCAACTTGTTTCTGAAGTCCCGTGTGGTTTTCCCCCAGACTGTTTACTGCAAACTAGTTTTCTGAAGTCCTGTGTGGTGTGGCAGTGATTATTATTTTTGAAATTCTCTGTACGTCTGACCTGATTTACGTTGAGTTTGCCCCATTCGGCCCAGTTAAAAAAGGCCTTGTTTATTTGGAGCGCCGGTCATGTCGGAGTGGGCTTTTAGTACAATGAGTGTGATGTCACCCGCCCAAAGTGTGTATATATGAGGGAGGGTACAATTACCCCTCTGTTTAGTGCTGGTGACCCCCCCCCCCCCCCCCCCCCCTTTTGGCAGGGGTAAAATGGGTCCAGTCCATTTCATGGCCACAATTGTACCCATTTTAAGGTAACTGTCCAGTGAAATTCTCACTCGTATCCAAATAAATAATGTTGTTGACGGATTTCTATACTCGTATTTGTGGCCAAAGCATAAATTGGAGAGGAAAAAACACTTCAGAAACCCCACCTCAGACTTGTTTCAGACTTGCTATTTCCTCATAGATGATAATGTCATCCTCTGACGAGGATGAGCTGGCCAAGCAGTGGTCTACTCGCATGACTATTTTTATTGACCCGGATACGTCCACACCATTCTGTTGTTGGGGTACGTCCACACCATTCTGTTGTTGGGGTACGTCCACACCATTCTGTTGTTGGGGTACGTCCACACCATTCTGTTGTTGGGGTACGTCCACACCACCATTCTGTTGTTGGGGTACGTCCACACCACCATTCTGTTGTTGGGGTACGTCCACACCACCATTCTGTTGTTGGGGTACCTCCACACCACCATTCTGTTGTTGGGGTACGTCCACACCACCATTCTGTTGTTGGGGTACGTCCACACCACCATTCTGTTGTTGGGGTACGTCCACACCACCATTCTGTTGTTGGGGTACGTCCACACCACCATTCTGTTGCTGGGGTACGTCCACACCACCATTCTGTTGCTGGGGTACGTCCACACCACCATTCTGTTGCTGGGGTACGTCCACACCACCATTCTGTTGCTGGGGTACGTCCACACCACCATTCTGTTGCTGGGGTACGTCCACACCACCATTCTGTTGCTGGGGTACGTCCACACCATTCCAACACAGGATTGCTGTTTTTTTTTAACACTTCCAAAAAATGTAATTATTTCACGCATATTGCAATTAACCTCTCTGATCTCCCAAACCCGGATCCGGTATCGTGACTACAGCCTCAAGCTCATTACCATAACGCAACGTTAACTATTCATGAAAATCGCAAATGAAATGAAATAAAAATGCCATCTCTCAAGCTTAGCCTTTTGTAAACAACACTGTCATCTCAGATTTTCAAAATATGCTTCTCAACCATAGGAAAACAATAATCTGTGTAAAAGTAGCTAGCTAGCGTAGCATTTAGCGTTAGCATTAGCGTTAGCATCCAGCACGCAACATTTCAACAAAAACATAAAAGCCTTCAAATAAAATCATTTACCTTTGAAGAACTTCTGATGTTTTCAATGAGGATACTCTCAGTTAGATAGCAGATGCTCAGTTTTTCCAAAAAGATTATTTGTGTATTAGAAATAGCTCCGTTTTATACATCACATTTGGCTACCAAAAAAAAAAAAAAAATTCAGTCCTCAAAACGCGAACTTTTTTCCAAATTAACTCCATAATATCGACTGAAAACATGGCAAACGTTGTTTAGAATCAATCATCAAGGTGTTTTTCACATATCTCTTCATTGATATATCGTTCTTGGACGCATGGTTTCTCCCCTATATCAAATGGAAAAGTACAAGCAGCTGGCAATTGCGCACCGAATTCCACGCAGGACACCAGGCGGACACTTGGAAAATGTAGTCTCTTATGGTCAATCTTCCAATGATATGCCTACAAATACGTCACAATGCTGCTAAGACCTTGGGGGAACGACAGAAAGTGTAGGCTCATTCCTTGCGCAATCACAGCCATATAAGGAGACAATGGAAAACAGAGCTTCAGAAATTCTGCTAATTTCCTGGTTGACACATCATCTTGGTTTCGCCTGTAGAATGAGTTCTGGGGCACTTACAGACAATATCTTTGCAGATTCTGAAACTTCAGAGTGTTTCCTTTCAAAAACTGTCAAGAATATGCATAGTCGAGCATCTTTTCGTGACAAAATATCGCGCTTAAAACGGGAATGTTTTTTATCCAAAAATGAAATAGCGCCCCTAGAGATCCAACAGGTTAATTCTAGGTCATATTTCATAAAAAATGTATTTTCTTTAACTTGGCAAGTCAGTTAAGAACAAATTCTTATTTACAATGATGGCCTACTGGGGAACAGTGGCTGCCTTGTTCAGGGCAGACGGACAGATTTCTACATTGTGAGCTCGGGGATTCGATCCAGCAACCTTTCGGTTACTGGCCCAACGCTCGAACCACTAGGCTACCTGCCGCTCCGATGACGGACTACCCCGGCCAAACCCTAACCCAGACGACGCTGGGCCAATTCTGCGCCGCCCGATGGTACTCCCAATCACGGCCGGTTGTGATAAGGCATGGAACCAAACCAGAATGCAGTGCCTTAGACCACTGCACCACTCGGGAGCCCACTGGACAGTTACATTAAAGTAGAACTGACAGCATTTTAGCAACATGAAATCTGTTCATATACACCCCCAGGGAGAATGTAACCCTCTTAGAAAATGATCTGACAAGCGAGAGCTTGAAAATGACATTATCTAAGTGTTCATTAATTATTCAAATGTTTGTGATTTACATATACTAAAGCATTTGTGAAAATAACTATAGCAATATAGAGTGGTGAATGTTTGGACAATTTAATAGACACTGCAGTAAATACAAGTTAATAAAAAAACGTCTGTCTCGTCCAGGACCGGAGTCTTCGCAGACCGGTGCACCATACCAGAGCTGCTGTAGCCTTTATGCAAACAAGCCATTTGCCACACAGGCCTGACATCATTCACTTTGAACTGAACTGTGTTTACAGGCAGTTAAAAACAGCGCGACTTTAAATCATTAGAATGCATTCACCAAAAACTACAAAATACACCTGACTTGATTTCTGCAAATATGTAAAACACCATGGGAGTCCCCTTACATTTGGAAAATGTACAGTCCTATTGATCAAACAAGTAGACTCTCTATCCCTCAGTTATGGACATCAACAAGATCAACAACTAATGCCAGCCAGATCAAGATGAGCTAAAACCTAACGAAGGAGCATTCGATTAACCGTCTCAAACGGTTTCAGGTAGTTGCCTGTCAACATTGCACTGGTAAACAATGGGGAAGCCTACTCATCCTTCTGCAGCTTGTCCCAACCAAGCACCCAGCTAACTGGCTAAAGTTGGCTAGCTAGCTACTTCCTGACACAAATGAGAGAACACCTTACTCTGACCATTTTTTTTCACCCTAGCAGAGCTGGTTAGCTAGGCTGTTTATATGTGATCTAGAGCATTCTTGACTAACAATTACTTTTTTTTGCTTATGTTTATTGACACCGGTTCATATTCAACCGGTGTTGCGTTTGTAAATTCATCAGTTCTTCTACTCTGTGGCACACTCAGACGAGAAACTGGGAATTTGATATTTCTGACTGATTGTCTGTTTCATATCTGCAAGGTAGTTAAAACACTGTCAGTTCCACTTTAAGTGTTAAAAGCATCCTGCTTAAAACCTCCATTAAAACCTCTTTGGGCTGAGATCCCGCGAACAAGATCGATATGACAACAGCCAGTGAAAGTGCAGGGCGCCAAATTCAAACAACAGAAATCTCATAATTAAAATTCCTCAAACATACAAGTATTTTACACCATTTTAAAGATACACTTCTTGTTAATCCCACCACAGTGTCCGATTTCAAATAGGGTTTACGGCGAAAGCACCCCAAACACAAATTGATAGGTCAGAGCCAAGTCACAGAAAAACACAGCCACTTTTCCAGCCAAAGAGAGGAGTCACAAAAAGCAGAAATATAGATAAAATTAATCACTAACCTTTGATCTTCATCAGATGACACTCATAGGACTTCATGTTACACAATACATGTATGTTTTGTTTGATAAAGTTCATATTTATATCCAAAAATCTCAGTATACATTGGCGCGTTATGTTCAGTAGTTCCAAAAACATCCGGTGATTTTGCAGAGAGCCACATCAATTTACAGAAATACTCATCATAAATGTTGTTGATAAATTCAAGTGTTATACATGGAACTTTAGATAAACTTCTCCTTAATGCAACCGCTGTGTCAGATTTCAAAAAAGCTTTACCGAAAAAGCACACCATGCAATAATCTGAGTATGGCGCGCAGAGACCAAAACAACCCAAACAGATATCCGCCATGTTGTGTAGTCAGAAATAGCATTATAAATATTCACTTACCTTTGATGATCAGAATGCACTCCCAGGAATCCCAGTTCCACAATAAATGTTTGCTTTGTTTGATAAAGTCTATCCATTTATGTCCAAATACCTCCTTGTTGTTCAGTACACAATCCAAACTCACGACTTGCGGGCAAACCAGAGTCTTTTTATGATGTTTTTAACATAAATCTTCAATAATGTTGCAACCGGAGAATTCCTTTGTCTGTAGAAATGCAATGGAATAGAGCTCGCTCTCACGTGAACGAACGTCACAACCACTTACTCAAAGAGCCCTTATGAGCCCCTCCTTTACAGTAGAAGCCTCAAACAAGTTTCTAAAGACTGTTGATATCTAGTGGAAGCCTTAGGAAGTGCAACATGACCAATATCCCACTGTATCTTCAATAGGGAATGAGTTGAAAAACGACCAACCTCAGATTTCCCACTTCCTGTTTGGATTTTGTCTCAGGTTTTTGCCTGCCATATGAGTTCTGTTATACTCACATACATCATTCAAACTGTTTTAGAAGCTTCAGAATGTTTTCTATCCAAATATATGAATAATATGCATATATTAGCAACTGGGACTGAGTAGCAGGCAGTTTACTCTGGGCACCTCTGGGCACCTTATTCATCCAAGCTACTCAATACTGCCCCCAGCCATAAGAAGTTAAATTAAAGTGAATTTTGGTGTGTCACAAGTGCCTTTTCACAATTCAATCAAGCCCAACCCTACAGCCCTACAAAATACAATTTACTTCCTGTCAGAGGTAGTCAACAGCTGACAATGCAAGATGTGCACATAGTGTGGATCTGTGATAATAGTTTACACTATATAGCTATTCTTACTATTTCTGATAAGGTTATCTGTAGACTGTCTGCTTGACCTGAGGGACCATTGTTCTATTAATCCCTGAATGGGAAGTCTTATGGGGAGAACAAAAAAGATCTAAGACAACATTCTCAATTTCAGCCTCCACCAAACTGCATGAAGATAAACATTCAGGTCAAAACGATGAACCAAACAATATCCAATATACTGTAGATCCATTTGTCTTCATTCAGACGTCAACTCAGGCTCTAGCAGTTAATGTCTAGGTAGTGATAAATTAATGGGTTGGTTTATCACTGACCTAGCAGCTCAGGTTTTCCCTTGGGTCTGTGCTTGCCTCACCTGAGGGAAACGTTGCGCGGCATGACCCGACAGATCCAGAAATAGTAAGTTTCACGAATGAGCCAGGGCTCAGCTGGCGAAAAGCCTCGGTTTTAAATGTGTCGCCATGGCGATGACAAAATGCTAAGACAGCAGATGCTACTACAGTGCAGACCCCGGGCAGAAACATATTGTTTACTTACCACTGCCTTTTTACTGCCTGTAGGGATTTATGGAGATTCTCCAGGTTTGACCAAATGTTGGCGCTGTCGACAGGCAGTATTCCTTGACAATGGCTGTCTTTTTTAACTCCTTTGCAGAAGTGAATAACATTCCTTACAATCCCCTAAGATGCATTTGTCAAGGTGCACAATGTGATTTTTAGTCTGGGAACAAGCTTAAAGTCCTACTCCAGTCACCTTTTCAGCTCATATCACCTGATTTTACAAAAGGCACATCTCAATAGGTGGTCCAGGTGTACTCTGACGTGTGTGGGTGGGGGGGGTTCCTCCTTGTTCTCTATTGGGGGGAGGCCGACGACATCAGTGGGCACCATCAGGCCTCCTTGAATGTCCTACTCCATGAAAACTATTTTTTCCCATAAACTATTTTTCTCAAAACATATATTTGTGTGTACGTTACTGTACTTGTACATGGGATATTCAACAGGAAAAGTACCTATTTAAGCTGGGTCTGGTAAACCACCTTTGAAGTTGTTTCGTCTGGTCGGTCTTTGATCCATTTTTTGTTTGGCGTTGCGAAATCACACTTAAGTAGGGTTAAGTGGTAGTCAGTTTAATTACTGACACTTACTCTGGACTAATACGTTTTCTCTGGATGATGTATTTAATGTCTACACTTGTTCCTAACTGGTAATTGACCCGCTTATAACTCTATGTCCAGTAATTCTCTGACCATGTCGTGTGGGAGTCTCTTTAAAAGCACTACAATGGGCCCCCGTTAAGGCATCAGCATGCTTCAGTTCGGCTGGCGCCTAGCCGTGCCCACATCACCCTTAAAAGACCTTCACTTGAGAAATGAGAAAAAAGCGTCAATAGTACTATTTGTCAATTTTTAGATGCCGTAGCCCGTATACACTTCCTCAAAATGGTCAGAATTAATCCAAGATAATTTAAGAAATCTCTTAATTTTGACGATTTTGCCAAAGACTTCTTAGTAGCACCTCTGACAAAGGCTGCCTTGACCTAATCCTGTAGGCCTCACCTGGGAAGTATGACTCAAGCTAAACAATTCCATAAGTTTAGCTCTGACCAGTCGGAGAAAGATCATTAGCATATAATTGCATATGTAGCAGCCTTCAAGTGATTGCTCTTCTGAGTCTTTTAGCAATATGATAATGTATTCATAATAGGATATTCTGTAGCCTAGTATCAAGTACTTTCACTTAACATAGAAGTAAAAATAAATGCATTTAGTTTTCTTACATGCTTATCCACTGGTAGTACAGACCTGTAAAATATTTTCTTTCCATGTTTTCAGCATCATCATCTTTTGTTGATTTTAATCTCCTCTCTTCTCCTTCTTCAGGTTTGGACTGGTGTACATGGGGGAACAGCAAGTGGAATTCTGGGATGTTTGCAATGTCAGCGAAGGAACAGTAGGACTTGTATTTCTACAGGTAAGAACCCTAAGTCTTTGTCTGTTTCTGATATGGGTGTATGACTGACAGGAAGGAATACTGTGGGAATGGAACGGTATGCTCACACAATAAAACATGGCCTCCACGTCATAGCCATCCACCGTTTTCTCAATTTGGTCTTAAAAACGATCTATGTAAGTTCGCTGTCACACGTAGAAAGGAGTGAGCAGACATCCTGCCCAGATCATCCTGAAGATGATTTTGGACATTTATCTAGGTAGATAGTCTTATTTCCTCTAATTCATCTTAATTATGCAAATAGCTCAGGGCTTGGGATTGGAGTTTTCCACCCTCTGGTGACAAGTCCACTTCCATCGACCGCATCCCAACGCATTCAGCAGCTATTCCAAGTGTCGACGTCTGGTCCCAATTACCTCCCCAAACCAGAGGATTTGGCTGCTTTGAGGACCAAAGGGCCCTCCTACAGTAGCTTTTATCCGTTTGTTTTCATATTGCCCTTTGGTTAGCCTTCCTTCTCCTCTTCGCCTTTTTTGGCCCAGCCAAGGATTATTTTATTTCTTCCTCCCATGCTGACCTTGGTTATGTAAACTCTCCTCTTGATCCCCCTTTGATTCCACCCAGTCCAAGTTGCCACTTTGCCAGCTAGGAGCACTAGCTCCCACAAAGCCCAGTTTTTCGATTACGTTGTGGAATCGGATCAGGGACTATTTCTTCCCAGGCTGGCCGGGTGGGTGAAGGGGGGGAGGAAGTGGAGGGGTAGGATTGAAGGTGGGGGGGTGGGTGCGTACGAGGAAGGAGTGTTGTGTGTGTGTGTGTGTGTGTGTGTGTGTGTGTGTGTGTGTGTGAGCTGTTTACTCCTCCACTAACCTCTCCTCGTGGCCCTTGTGGCAAAGCAACCACCATTGTCACAGCAACCATTGTCACAGCAACCATTGTCACAGCAACCATATCCGTTTTATTCCCGTCTTTTTATTTCTGTTCTTACCCCATTATTAAACCTTTTCCCACCAAAGCCAAACATTGAGGAAACGTTGAGGAAATGTTGGGGAAACACACTGGCCGTTCAGCTCCTTTTCATCAGCACCCTTTGGACCGCCTCTCTAAGGCAACAGTTGTCACCGTGTCAGAAACATTTTGTTCTCAGTTTAGTAAACCCTTTTCCACTATTAGTCTTTCTTGTTACCCGGTTAGACAAATGCTCCGGAAAACGCAGAAAACCTCGAGGAAACTTAAAGCAGACATTTGTCAGTGGCTCGCTGTCGCAGATTATCACGGAGTAACCTTTTGTCTCCATTAGTTCCCTTACCTCTCAGTATGTTCCCTATGGCTGTAGCAGCCCTCAGCCAAGCCTGTGATTTGAGCTCTGTTTAAACAGTACTTCCTGTGGCCTTGGAGTGTGTGCCTCCTGAGTGTCTTATTATTGTCTACATTTTCACTGAGATTTGTCTGGGAGGGGACTGATTTTATGGTGACTATGTACACACACACACAGTGATTTCTTGAGGGAGTGGTGTTTTGGTTGACTGCTGGGGCCTCCCCACGTCCAGTAGCTCTTCTGGTGCCCTGCCTCTGTGTGTTTAGCCAGCTGCTCATCTCTCTCACACACACCCATATTACAGGGAAATGATCAGCCAGGGCAGACAGGAAACCAGCAGCCACACTGCAGGGGAGGTGCCTGCCTGAACTTTACCCCCAGCAGAGACTCCCTGAACATCACACACCTGGTCTAGACACTAATATAACCACAGTGCTATAACAATCAGACCGTGTAATGGAGTCATTCAAAACCCATTGCACAATTTACTTTAGGATTGGTCTTTTAGAAACCATCAGCAACAGTACTTATACCACGAGAGAGAATAGATACGATCAATTGTGTTATTAAGGTACAGCAGATGTGGAAATGGGAATGTGTTGTTCTGAACTGTGTCCTGTGTTTTGAGGAGTAGGGAAATGAGATGCAAAGTATGGCGGAGCTCAATCTGCTCAGTCTACTCACCGTGTATTGTTTCAGTCAGGTCTATTGATATAAAATGGTATTTTGTTTAACTGGACTCCATGCTAATAGCCATGATTGCAGCTTTGTTCCTTGTTTGGCAGTCCTGTTCAACTCCAAACTGACCATGGCAGGCAGTTTTGAAACCAAGCCTAAAGGAACAAATACCAAACCACTTCGGCACTCAGACTTGTGTACACACACACACACTTTCACTGACGTTAGTATTGCTACAACCCTTGCCTTCAGGCCTCTGCAACAAAACCTTGAAGAAATTCGCCTCAATTTTTTTTTCTTCTGCTTTGCCTTCAGCCATGTCTTTCTGCATGTCCATACTCACACCTGAAAGAGTTAATATACATCCCTCATCTAATCAGCAGTCTCGATCTACATAGTCTCTTTGTAGAGTAAGGTGACTTTCCTTCAGCGACGGAGCAGTATTCATAACATGCAGGCAGAAGTAATCAAATCATGTCCCTTTTAATCTCCGTCTAACAAACGATGTTCGGCTATAATGCATTTGGCCAAATCTAAGAAAGGGAGGGAGAGGTAAACCCTCCTTCAGAGGTCGTCCTCCGTTCCCTGTCATCCAATGTCACCACCATCCATCCCTCTCTTCTTCCCGCTCCGCAGAAACAGTCTGGAATCGTAGTCACCACTTGATTGTTTCTGTGACATTCACATGGCCTACTGTTGATGCTCCAGGGCTGTAGAGGAGACCTTTATCAATAATGTTTTGTGTCTAATGCTCCGTTGCTCAAGTACAGAACATTCTACAGTGTATTAGACATGGGAGGGGTAGTGTGTTAAGATTTGGTTCCTCACCTTTGATGAGGTGGACTTAAATATCCTGCACTGTCAAAGAAAGGCTTTGAAATGGTAGAACTGGGTCAATCCCTTGACAGTTTTACAACTGTGCATACGGTTGGGCCAGCCCTGAAATGGCTCGCGTAGAACCATTTCTGTGTTGCCAGTTGTTAGTCCATAGTGTCTCAGTTGGTAGAGCAAAGCACTTGCAGTACCAAATGTTTTACATTCCTGCTTGGGCCACCTACAGTACATTTGAAAATAAGAATTTGTTCTTAACTGACTTAGTTAAATAAAGGTCAAATAAATACAAATTCGGAAACTATTCAGACCCCTTTTCCCACATTTTATGTTACAGCTTATTCTAAAATGGATTAAATCGTCTTCTTGAGTTTGACGCTACAAGCTTGGCACACCCGTATTTGGGGAGTTTCTCTCATTCTTCTCTGCAGATCCTCTCAAGCTTGTCAGATTGAATGGAGTGTCACTACACAGCTATTTTCAATTCTCTCCGGAGATGTTAGATCGGGTTCAAGTCCGGGCTCTGGCTTGGCAACTCAAAGACATTCAGACTTGCCCCAAAGCCACTCCTGAGTTGTCTTGGCTGTGTGCTTAGGGTCGTTGTCCTGTTGGAAAGTGAACCTTCACTCTAATCTGAGGTTCTGAGCGCACTAGAGCAAGTTTTCATCAAGGATCTCTCTGTACTTTGCACCGTTCATGTTTCCCTCGATCCTGAATAGCCTCCCAGTCCATGCAGCTGAAAAACATCCCCACAGCATGATGCTGCCACCCTCATGCTTTACCGTAGGAATGGTGCCAGGCTTCCTCCAGATGTGACGCTTGGCATTCAGGCCAAAGAGGTCAATCTCAGTTTGATCAGACCAGAGAATCTTGTTTCTCATGGTCTGAGAGTCGTTAGGTACCTTTTGGCAAACTCCAAGCTGGCTGTAGGATGCCTTTTTACTGAGGAGTGCCTTCCATCTGCCCACTCTACCATACAGGCCTGATTGGCGGAGTGCTGCAGAGATGGGAGAACCTTCCAGAAGGACAACCGTTTCCACAGAGGAACTATGGAGCTCTGGCAGAGTAACCATCGGGTTCACCTCCCTGACCAAGATCCTTCTCCCCCAATTACTCATTTTGGCCAGGCAGCCAGCTCTAGGATGAGTCTTGGTGGTTATAAACTTCTTCCATTTTAAAATGGAAGCCACTGTGTTCTTGGGGACCTTCAATGCTGTTGAAATGTTTTGGTACCCTTCCCCAGATCTGTGCCTCGACACAATCCTGTCTCAGAGCTCTACAGACAATTCCTTTGACCTCATCGTTTTGTTTTTGCTCTGACATGCACTGTCAACTGTGGAACCTTATTTAGACTGCTGTGTGCCTTACCAAATCATGT
Source organism: Oncorhynchus mykiss (assembly GCF_013265735.2). Classification (NCBI taxonomy): domain Eukaryota; kingdom Metazoa; phylum Chordata; class Actinopteri; order Salmoniformes; family Salmonidae; genus Oncorhynchus; species Oncorhynchus mykiss. The sequence continues at coordinate 76,936,292 of NC_048571.1, read as the reverse complement.
CCAATCAGTTCAATTTACCACAGGTGGACTCCAATCATCTCAAGGATGATCAATGGAAACCAGATGCACCGGAGCTCAATTATAGCAAAGGGTCTGAATACTTATGTAAATAAAGTATTTCAGTTTTTAAAAATTATTAATTTACACAAATGTCTGAACCTATTTTCGCTTTGTCATGATGGGGTATTGTGTGAAGGTTTAGGAAAAACCATTTAATACATTTTAGAATAAGGTTGTAACGTAACAATGTGGAAAAAGTGAAGGGTCTGAATACTCTCCAAACGCACCGTATAGATGTAAATGTATTCACGCATGGCTAAGTTGCTTTGGATAAAAACTTCTGCTAAATGTCATGTATTATGGTATACGCTCACCGGCCCATTTATTTGGTACACCACCCCATTCATGAAAATGGATCGCTCCTACAGACAAGGAGTCCTGTGGCCGTTGCTTGCTATATAAAGCAGGCAGACAGGCATCGAGGCATTTACTCACTGTTCAATTGAACGTTAGAATGGGTAAAACGAGTGACCTAAGCAACTTTGAGCGTGGCATGATCGTCGGTGACAGGCACGGCGAGTCCAGTATCTCAGAAAAGGCTGTCCTCCTGGACTTTTGACACACAAGTGTCTAGAGTTTACAGAGGCTGGTGCGACAAACAAAACATCCAGTCAGCGGCAGTCCTGGGGGCGAAAACAGCTGGTTGATGAAAGGGGTCGAAGGAGTATGGCAAGAATGGTACACGCTAACAGGCGGACCCCAAACAGACATAAAGGAGCAGTACAACAGGGGTGTGCAGACCTGCATCTCAGTACAACTCGTCGCTGAAATAGCCAAATCTACTTATTTTGAAGGGGTGTTCACACCTTTTTCTGTGTGTTCATTCACATTGCTCATATTTTGCCCAGATATTCATTTGGAATGACCTGGACTTCCTAAGAATGAGATGTACCAAATATGTAATTCATGGTGGATATTGTGTAGTGTGAAAGCCACTTAAGATACAGTACAGTCTCTTGAGGATTTGGGTCAATGCATCCAGGGTCCAGTACTGGAACTCTGTAAGACATCTAGTAGTTACCACTATATGAGCTATTCAGATGTTCATTCAGCCATTTCTTTCTGATTTAGCTTCCTACATATGTTCAAATGTTACTCCAGAAATACTTCGACAGGGGTTGGATTGTGCCCTTGGCAGCTCAACTGGGTCACAGCCTGCATTGTGGTTGGTTTTGCTATTCAAATGTATTAATATGGGAAAATGTCCCGACCTTGCAGAACGACCGCTGTGGTTTTGTTCGCCTTGGTTTATTTGTTTGTGGGTTGGTCTTTGTTGTTTTAGGGCTGTGCGGATCTATGAAGACTTTCTAGTCTGTTTTGGTAGAGCTTAAAATATTTATCTGGAATGTTCTCCATGGGAAATTAAATAATGAATGTTATAAATGTGTCTAAAAAGAAAACTGTAGCATTTTCTCTATATACAGTAATCAATAATGTATATTTCTCTAAACAATTAGTTTTTTTTTTAGATGTTGCTTCAATATATCCACATAATTTTCCCTACCTCATGATGCCATCTATTTTGTGAATTGCATCAGTTCCTCCTGCAGCAAAGCACCCCCATGCTTCACGTTTTGGATGGTGTTCTTTGGCTTGCAAGCCTCCCCTTTTTCCTCCAAACATAACAATGGTCATTATGGCCAAACAGTTATATTTTTGTTTCATCAGTCCAGAGGACATTTCTCCAAAAAGTACCATCTTTGTCCCCATGTGCAGTTGCAAACCGTAGTCTGGCTTTTATGGCGGTTTTGTAGCAGTGGCTTCTTCCTTGCTGAGCGGCCTTTCAGGTTATGTCAATATAGGACTCGTTTTACTGTGGATATAGATACTTTTGTACCTGTTTCCTCCAGCATCTTCACAAGGTCCTTTGCTGCTGTTCTGGGATTGAGTTGCACTTTCGCACCAAAGTACATTCATCTCTAGGAAACAGAACTCCTTCCTGTGCGATATGACGGCTGCGTGGTCCTATGGTGTTTTTACTTGAGTACTATTGTTTGTACAGATGAACGTGGTACCTTCAGGTGTTTGGAAATTGCTCCCAAGGATGAACCAGACTTGTGGAGGTCTACAATTTTTTTTGCTGAGGTCTTTGCTGATTTCTTTTTATTTTCTCATGATGTCAAGCAAAGAGGCACTGAGTTTGAAGGTAGGCCTTGAAATACATCCGCAGGTACACCTCCAATTGACTCAAATTATGTCAATTAGCCCTTCAGAAGCCATGACATCGTTTTCTGGAATTTTCCAAGCTGTTTAAAGGCACAGTCAACTTAGTGTATGTAAACTTCTGACCCACTGAAATTGTGATACAGTGAATTATAAGTGAAATAATCTGTCTGTTAATAGCAATAGTAGTCAGAACTACTTGTGTCATTCACAAAGTAGATGTCCTAACCGACTTGTCAAAACTATAGTTTGTTAACAAGAAATTTGTGGAGTGGTTGAAAAACAAGTTTTAATGACTCCAACCTAAGTGTATGTAAACTTCCGACTTCAACTGTAGACGGCCTGATGATATTGGGGTATTTTTCAGTGGTCTTCAGAAAATCTAGATTTATTTAGTCTTTTCCCCTCCACCTTGATCCTGATGTTCACCTCTTCTCTCATTACCCAGTCTTTACTTCCTTCCCTCCCCCTCTCCATCCATCCTCACCCCGGAGATCGACGGAGGAGAGTACGTGGGGAGAAAGACTGAGGAAGAAGCAGAGACGCAGGAAAGAGGGAGGGAGTGAGAGAAAGAGGGGCAAGACTAAGACAATTGTAGACAGTAAAAATACAATGAAAGACAGGGACATAAGGACAAAGCGAGAGACAGTCGGAGAGAGAACCTAATCAAGAGAAACCAAGCTGTTAAAAGGAGAGCTAGAATGTGCAGAAGATCTATGGTCTCCGGCTACTGGAGAATCCCCACAGGTACAGCTCTATAGTTAAACAAACATGGGCCTGATCAGTAATGGATGCAGGTCCCCAAGTACTTAGCCTGGACACAAATAAACACACACTCACTCACTCTGCTATTCTCCTGGGGAGTTAATGCAAGTTGACAAATTGGGACATGTCCCCTCAGACAGGCCTCTCCAATTAGAGAGGGTCATATGAGGACTTATGGGCCACTCAACCTGGGTCATATGAGGACTTCAGGAAGCCTTGATTAAGGCCACTCAGCCTGGGTCATATGAGGACTTCAGGAAGCCTTGATGAAGTTTTATTAGTTTGATTTAGTGTATGTGAAAATGGCCCGTGTGAGTGAGGTGGGTAGCTGTCATAGTGCCATGCCAAGGGTTGTTTCTACCTGATAATAAAGGCAACGGTGATTTGGGGCGGTTGGGTGTGCAGACATTGTTTTGTCATGGCTGGTCAGGAATCTGGACTGTTTTCAGTGTGTTGATGCGCTGTTATGATTACCGTCTTTGATTGTATCTCAAGGACTGCTGAACAAGGCTCTCCTAACGAGGCTGGACCGCGGTGAAGAGAGATTAATGAAGACACTAGGGAATTGGAGGAGCAGAAGGTGGGCAAGAAAATGTGTGTAATTATCAGTCTCGGCATCTGTTACTGGACTTTATTTCTTTCTTTTTTAACACAAAGGTCCAAGGGTCTGCTTTAGGAGAACATAGCCTCTCTTCATCGTTGTCCAGTGCCAGAATGACTTTTCATAGAACCCTCCTCAAAATCCCTTTGAAAGCTCTGATCAACACATTAATAGTCATTGACTTTCTAAAAAATGGTGTATACAGAAACCAACAGTCTACTTTAGCATGTTGGTGTGAATGATGTGTCCATAGTGGTTACTTTAGCTATGTGGCATGGCCTGGCAGGACAGTGTATAGTTAGATAGCATGGCCTGGCAGGACAGTGTATAGTTAGATAGCATGGCCTGGAAGGACAGTGTATATAGTTAGATAGCATGGCCTGGAAGGACAGTGTATATAGTTAGATAGCATGGCCTGGAAGGACAGTGTATATAGTTAGATAGCATGGCCTGGAAGGACAGTGTATATAGTTAGATAGCATGGCCTGGAAGGACAGTGTATATAGTTAGATGGCATGTCCAGGCAGTGTATATAGTTAGATAGCATGGCAAGTCCAGGCTAGTGTATATAGTTAGATAGCATGGCATGTCCAGGTAGGTGGGTGGGTGTGGATCAATGCCCCCTCTAGATCTGCCCATCAGTGTTAACAGGAAAAGAGTGTGACAAATCATCTGTGTTTACATGAGGTTATAGTGACCCTGTGGGGACCGAGGTCCATACTGTGTCTGTGTGGGTAGGTTTACATTTGTGGTTGTGTGTGTGCATTTGCGCTCCCCTTTTTCTTTAAGCTTCCAACATCCCGCCAAACCTCCACACACACAGAGTCCGATTTGTGGTCAGCAGTAGGGGGCTGGGGTGCTGGAGGGGTGTCCATTGTGTTTTAAATAGAGCTGATTGGAACAGAAGGAATAAGAACCCCCCTCTTGCCTAGACCCCTATCCTCATACACTAGAGCTGGGATGATAAACTGAAAATGATCGATACAGACCGAACTGACTATTTATCGAGGACATTTTTCTAATATCGATAATAATGATTAGTGGCCTAGAGGAATGTGACGTTTGATATGAAGTCTGTTAATATGGGCTATTGCTAACTAGACAATTGATAGCTACAATATTCAAGTAGTAGTTTTAAGGGTGACGTAAAAAAAACTAACTGGTGCACATTAATGTGATGAATTTATCGTTCAATTTATTGTTATCATGATAATTCAGTCTTCAATTGCTCAGTCTTTCTCTGCTTTTCTTTCTCTCTGTTTTTCTTTGATTTCCTTGGTTTTCCTGTGTCTCTCTCTTACTATCCTCTCTGTGTCTCTCTCTTACTATCCTCTCTGTCTCTCTCTCTTACTATCCTCTCTCTCTCCCTCTCTCTCTCTCTTACTATCCTGTGTCTCTCTCTCTCTCTTACTATCCTCTGTCTCGCTCTCTCTTACTATCCTCTCTCTCTCTCTTGCTATCCTCTGTGTCTCTCTCTTGCTATCCTCCGGTGTCTTTCTCTCTCGCTATTCTCTGTCTCTCTCTCTCGCTATTGTCTGTCTCTCTCTCTCTTGCTATCCTCTGTGTGTGTCTCTCTCTCTCGCTATCCTCTGTGTGTGTGTCTCTCTCTCTCTCTCTCTATCCTCTGTCTCTCTCTCGCTATCCTCTGTGTCTCTCTCTCTCTCTCTCTCTCTCTCTCTCGCTATCCTCTGTGTCTCTCTCTCTCGCTATCCTCTGTTTCTCTCTCTCTCTCTCTCTCGCTATCCTCTGTGTGTCTCTCTCTCGCTATCCTCTGTGTGTCTCTCTCTCGCTATCCTCTGTGTCTCTCTCTCTCGCTATCCTCCGGTCTCTCTCTTTTTCTTTATCTCTCTTGCTATCCTCTGTGTGTCTCTCTCTCTCTCTCTCGCTATCCTCTGTGTGTGTGTCTCTCTCTCTCTCTCGCTATCCTCTGTGTGTCTCTCTCGCTCTCTCTCTCGCTATCCTCTGTGTGTGTGTCTCTCTCTCTCTCTCGCTATCCTCTGTGTGTCTCTCTCTCTCTCTCGCTATCCTCTGTGTCTCTCTCTCTCGCTATCCTCTGTTTCTCTCTCTCTCTCTCTCTCGCTATCATCTGTGTGTCTCTCTCTCGCTATCCTCTGTGTCTCTCTCTCGCTATCCTCCGGTCTCTCTCTTTTTCTCTCTCTCTCTCGCTATCCTCTGTGTGTCTCTCTCTCTCTCTCTCTCGCTATCCTCTGTGTGTCTCTCTCTCTCTCTCTCTCGCTATCCTCTGTGTGTCTCTCTCTCTCTCTCTCTCGCTATCCTCTGTGTGTCTCTCTCTCTCTCTCGCTATCCTCTGGTCTCTCTCTCTCTCTCTCTCTCGCTATCCTCTGTGTGTCTCTCTCTCTCTCGCTATCCTCTGTCTCTCTCTCTCGCTATCCTCTGTTTCTCTCTCTCTCTCTCTCTCTCGCTATCCTCTGTGTGTCTCTCTCTCGCTATCCTCTGTGTCTCTCTCTCTCGCTATCCTCTGTGTCTCTCTCTCGCTATCCTCTGTTTCTCTCTCTCTCTCGCTATCCTCTGGTCTCTCTCTCTCTCTCGCTATCCTCTGGTCTCTCTCTCTCTCTCTCTCGCTATCTTCTGTCTCTCTCTCTCTCTCTCGCTATCTTCTGTCTCTCTCTCTCTCTCTTTCTATCCTCTGTGTGTCTCTCTCTCTCTTTCTATCCTCTGTCTCTCTCTTTCTATACTCTGTGTCTCTCTCCCTCTCTCTCGCTATCTTCTGTCTCTCTCTCTCTCTCTCGCTATCCTCTGGTCTCTCTCTCTCTCTCTCTTGCTATCCTCCGGTCTCTCTCTCTCTCTCTCGCTATCCTCTGGTCTCTCTCTCTCTTGCTATCCTCCGGTGTCTTTCTCTCTCGCTATTCTGTCTCTCTCTCTCGCTATTCTCTGTCTCTCTCTCTCTTGCTATCCTCTGTGTGTCTCTCTCTCTCTCTCGCTATCCTCTGTGTCTCTCTCTCTCGCTATCCTCTGTTTCTCTCTCTCTCTCTCTCGCTATCATCTGTGTGTCTCTCTCTCGCTATCCTCTGTGTCTCTCTCTCGCTATCCTCCGGTCTCTCTCTTTTTCTCTCTCTCTCTCGCTATCCTCTGTGTGTCTCTCTCTCTCTCTCTATCCTCTGTCTCTCTCTCGCTATCCTCTGTGTCTCTCTCTCGCTATCCTCTGTGTCTCGCTCTCTCTCTCTCGCTATCCTCTGTGTCTCGCTCTCTCTCTCTCGCTATCCTCTGTCTCTCTCTCTCTCTCTCGCTATCCTCTGTCTCTCTCTCTCTCTCTCGCTATCCTCTGTGTCTCTCTCTCTCTCTCTCTCGCTATCCTCTGTGTCTCTCTCTCTCTCTCTCGCTATCCTCTGTGTCTCTCTCTCTCTCTCTCTCTCTCTCTCTCTCTCTCTCTCTCTATCCTCTGTCTCTCTCTCGCTATCCTCTGTGTCTCTCTCTCGCTATCCTCTGTCTCGCTCTCTCTCTCTTGCTATCCTCTGTCTCTCTCTCTCTCTCTCGCTATCCTCTGTGTCTCTCTCTCTCTCTCTCGCTATCCTCTGTGTCTCTCTCTCTCTCTCTCGCTATCCTCTGTGTCTCTCTCTCTCTCTCTCTCTCTCGCTATCCTCTGTGTCTCTCTCTCTCTCTCGCTATCCTCTGTGTCTCTCTCTCTCGCTATCCTCTGTGTCTCTCTCTCTCGCTATCCTCTGTGTCTCTCTCTCTCGCTATCCTCTGTTTCTCTCTCTCTCTCTCTCTCGCTATCCTCTGTGTGTCTCTCTCTCTCTCTCTCGCTATCCTCTGGTCTCTCTCTCTCTCTCTCTCGCTATCCTCTGTGTGTCTCTCTCTCTCTCTCGCTATCCTCTGTGTCTCTCTCTCTCGCTATCCTCTGTTTCTCTCTCTCTCTCTCTCTCGCTATCCTCTGTGTGTCTCTCTCTCGCTATCCTCTGTGTGTCTCTCTCTCGCTATCCTCTGTGTCTCTCTCTCTCGCTATCCTCTGTTTCTCTCTCTCTCTCTCTCTCGCTATCCTCTGTGTGTCTCTCTCTCTCTCTCTCGCTATCCTCTGGTCTCTCTCTCTCTCTCTCTCTCGCTATCCTCTGTGTGTCTCTCTCTCTCTCTCGCTATCCTCTGTGTCTCTCTCTCTCGCTATCCTCTGTTTCTCTCTCTCTCTCTCTCTCTCTCGCTATCCTCTGTGTGTCTCTCTCTCGCTATCCTCTGTGTGTCTCTCTCTCGCTATCCTCTGTGTCTCTCTCTCTCGCTATCCTCTGTGTGTCTCTCTCTTTTTCTTTATCTCTCTTGCTATCCTCGGTGTCTCTCTCTCTCAATTTCAATTCAATTCAAGGGCTTTATTGGCATTGGAAACATGTGTTAACACTGTCAAAGCAAGTGAGGTAGATAATATGTAAAGTGAATATATAAAGTGAAATAAACAATAAAAATTAACAGTAAACATTACACATACAGAAGTTTCAAAACAATAAAGACATTACAAATGTCACACATATATATATATATATATATATATATATATACATATATATATACACATACATACATACATACATACATACATACATACATACATACATACATACATACATACATACATACATACATACATACATACATACATACATACATACATACATACAGTGTTTTAACAATGTACAAATGGTTAAAGGACACAAGGTAAAATAAATAAGCATAAATATGGGTTGTATTTACAGTGGTGTGTGTTCTTCACTGGTTGCCCTTTTCTCTCGCTATCCTGTGTCTCTCTCTTACACTACTCTCTCTCTCGCTATCTTCTGTGTGTGTCTCTCGCTATCCTGCGTCTCTCTCTCACACTACTCTCTCTCTCTCTCTCGCTATCTTCTGTGTGTCTCTCGCTATCCTGTGTCTCTCTCTCTCTCTCTCTCTCTCTCTCTCTCTCTCTCGCTATCTTCTGTGTGTCTCTCTCTTGCTATCCTCAGGTGTGTCTCTCTTGCTATCCTCAGGTGTGTCTCTCTCGCTATCCTCTGGTCTCTCTCTCTCTCTCGCTATCTTCTGTCTCTCTCTCTCTCTTTCTATCCTCTGTGTGTCTCTCTCTCTCTTTCTATCCTCTGTCTCTCTCTTTCTATACTCTGTGTCTCTCTCCCTCTCTCTCGCTATCCTCCGGTCTCTCTCTCTCGCTATCCTCTGGTCTCTCTCTCTCTCTCTTGCTATCCTCCGGTCTCTCTCTCTCTCTCTCGCTATCCTCTGGTCTCTCTCTCGCTATCCTCTGGTCTCTCTCTCTCTCGCTATCCTCTGGTCTCTCTCTCTCTCTCTTGCTATCCTCCGGTCTCTCTCTCTCTCGCTATCCTCTGGTCTCTCTCTCTCTCTCTCGCTATCCTCCGGTCTCTCTCTCTCTCGCTATCCTCCGGTCTCTCTCTCTCTCGCTATCCTCTGGTCTCTCTCTCTCTCTCTCTCGCTATCCTCTGGTCTCTCTCTCTCTCTCTCTCGCTATCCTCCGGTCTCGCTCTCTCTCTTGCTATCCTCCGGTCTCTCTCTCTCTTGCTATCCTCCGGTCTCTCTCTCTCAATTCAATTGACTTTATTGACATGGCAATTTCATTATTACTTACATTGTCAAAGTTTTCATATCGCAAAATAAAAATATATATATTTATATATAAAATATATATTTATATATAAATAAATGGTGGGACCAACAGCACCAGGTCATCTGCGTACAGCAGACACTTGATTTCAGTGTTGTGTAGGGTGACCAGGTGTTGCCGATTCTTCAAATGTTTTTGCCAATTCATTAATGTAGATGTTAAATAGTGTTGGACTTATTGGGCAGCCCTGTTTCACTCCCCGTCCCTGAGAGAAGAAGTCTGTTTGCTTGTTGCCAATTTTAACCGCACATTTGTTTTTAGTGTACATTGATTTAATAAAATCTTCGTGCCAAATTGAATCAAATGCTTTCTTGAAATCTACAAAACACGAGTAGATTTTGCCTTTGTTTTTGTTTACTTGTTTATCAATTAGTGTGTGGAGGGTGTAAATGTGGTCTGTTGTACGATCATTTTTTAGAAATCCAATCTGGCTTCTGCTCAGGACGTTGTGTTCGTCAAGGAAATGATGTAGTCTGCTATTTATAATACTACAGAACATTTCCCCAAGTTGCTGTTAATGCAAATTCCTCTAATTATTTGGGTCAAATTTGTCTCCATTTTTATAGATTGGTGTGATCAATCCCTGGTTCCAAATATCGGGGGAAAATACCTGCAGTGAGGATAATGTTGAAGAGTTTGAGTATAGCCATTTTGAATTTGTGGTCTGTATATTTGATAATTTCATTTAAAATACCATCAGCACCACAGGCCTTTTTGGGTTGGAGAGTGCATAGTCTTTCCAATAATTCTTCTTCTGTAATTGGGGTATCCACAGGATTCTGATGGTCTTTGACTGCTGATTCAAGGATTTATAATTTTTCTTGTATATCTTTTTGTTCTGGGCTCTTTGTTATATTGCTGTAGAGGTTTACAAAGTGATTTCTCCACATATCCCCATTTTGTATAGCCAATTCCTCATGATGAGGTTTGTTTAATTTATTCCAATCAATTCCATCCAGCTGATTTCTAAAGTGCTGTTCATTTTTTGTTCTTAGGGTGTGTTTCTATTGCTTGAGTGTTTCCCCATATTGAAGGCGTATATTTTTGTTGTCTGGTTCTGTGTTTTTGACAAGATATATTTCTCAATGACTTTCTTAGATTTTTGCAATCATTACCAAACCATTTTTCATTGTTATTTCTGGTTTGCTCTTATGCTTCTTTAAATTAGTCAAGGAGGCTAATTTGTCAAATATAACGTTTATGTTCCAAACAGCCAAATTTACATCTTCATTGCTGTAGGAGAATGTTAAGGCTAAAAAGTTGTCCAGGAGAGATTGTATTTTTTGGCTACTAATTGCTTTTTGGTAGATGTCTTTACTGTTTGGACTCCATCTATAGGCCTGTTTTGTACCATGTCATTTATTTGGCCGTGATGCTTCACGGTTGGGTTCTTCTCTTCTCAGATGCACTGTGATTTTACTGTGGTCTGAGAGAGGTGTTAGTGGGCTGACTGTGAAGGCTCTGAGAGACTCTAGGTTTAGGTCGGTGAGGAAGTAGTCTACAGTGCTGCTGCCAAGGGATGAGCTGTAGGTATACCTACCAAAAGAGTCCCCTCTCAGCCTACCATTGACTATGTACAGACCCAGTGTTCGACAGAGCTTCACGAGCTGTACTCCGTTTTTGTTTTTCACTTTGTCATAGTTGTTTCTGTGGGGGTATGTGGGGAGGGAAAGGTTGTTGCTTCCTGCTAGGTGTTTATCCCCATGACTGTTAATAGTGTCTTGTTCTTCTGCTGTTCTAGCATTCAGGTCTCCACAGACCAGTACGTTGCCTTGGGCCTGAAATTGACTAATTTCCCCCTCTAGAATGGAGAAACTCTCTTCTTTGAAGTAGGGAGACTCTGATGGGGGAATGTATGTGGCACAGAGGAAGATGTTTTTATCTGTCAAGATAGCCTCCTTGTTGATTTTTAACCAGATAAAGAATTATCCTGTTTTGATCAATTCGATTTGAAATAATTAGTTCAGCTTTATACCATAGTAGCATTCCCCCTGAGTCTCTGCCCTGTTTGATTCCTTTTAATTTAGTGGATGGTATGATTATATCCCTATAACCTAGTGGACAGCCAGTGGAAACATCACCTCTGCACCATGTTTCCTGTAGTACTACAATATCAACATCATCAATTTCTTTCAGGAAGTCTGGGTTTCTGCTCTTTACGTAAAAAGATTTCCTAACTTTTTTTTCCTTTACCTTCAAAATGAGACACTCACAATCCAACAAGAACTATTAAAATAGGATTTTTCAATTAAAGTAAACTCTTACTATGCAAATGTGATTTGTTTATCATTTAAGATAGAATTTGTGTCATGCTACTTGGGTGGGTGAAGTGTGAGGATGGAGTTATTGTGCTCATCTTACCGTGACCCTCGGCCTATCACATGTGAGCATAGTAGACTCAGCATTTGTTTAATGTCACTCATTTGGTTGGTGGGGGCTGGGCCAGTTGCTCCTCTCTCAGCCTGTGCGTAGCTCTGCCTGCTGGGCTGTGGCTGCTCCAAGTGTGGGTCTGCGGTGGGGGGCAGGGGGGTGGGAGGCCTCGTCTGGGTGGCTCTGAAGCTGGGCTGGGGTGGTCTGTGCTGCGCTGGCTGTGGTGGGCATTGAGGTTGGTGGTGCTGTGGCCGTGGCTGGGGGGTCCAGGGTGCTGGTCCGGGGCGTTGTCTCAGTGATCTTGGCGGGGTGGAGATTGCTCCGCTGTTCCTGGGTGGAGAGGTCGGACTGCGGTTTAAAGCGATGTCCTTGAGAGTCTTGGCAAGGATGGGGACTGTCTCCCTGTACAGGTGAACATGGTCATAGAGAGAGTCCAGATCGAGGGTGGGGTGGTGGGCCAGGTGTACATTGGGTCGCAGGGCACAGTCCCGGGATAGGCTGGCGTTTATTCTTTGGATTGTGGCAGTGTGGAAGTCCTTCCTCTGTAGAAGGGTTGACGCCACAATTCTTGAGTTGGGGAAGATTGCAGAGGCCTTCTCGATCACTCCCCGTAGTGAAGTCACCACCCTCTCCTGCTGAGCACGCAGGTCGTTCCGGTATGTATGATTATGTGGCTTGGCGGCGCGAGATAGGCCTTATCAAGCAGCTCCATGGCACTCTGCGTTGTTGGGCACCACACCTTTCTCGTTTTGTGTCTAGGGAAACGTTTCTTCTCCTGAACCAACTTCCCATTTGAGTTCATCAACAGGACGATGTCGGCCAGTGTTTCTTCTGGACTGGAGGGGGCAGAGGGGGGGCTTGTGGGTGTTGGAGCTGGGGTGTGGCTGGTCTGTGCCGGTGCCGCTGTCAGTGGGAGGCTGTTCTATGGGCTGGGGAGGAGGGGTGCAGCAGGCAGGGCTGGGGAGGCCTGGCTGGTTGATCTGGGCTCCTCTGCTGTGTGAGGACAGGGCTGGGGAGGCCTGGCTGGTTGATCTGGGCTTCTCTGCTGTGTGAGGGCAGGTCATAGAGTGGTGATCTAGCTGCTCCTGCAGCCTGTCTTCTGTCCTCTCTCTCCTGCAGCTCCTCTCTTTGTGTGGTCAGATCGTTATTACTGTTCTGCCTGTCTTTTTGGAGCTCTCACCTCCTTTGTTAGATCAGCCAGCTCTCTCTTGAGTCTGTCTCTCTCTTGCTGAACCTCTTTCAGCTGTGTTGCAAGGCTTCTGTCCTGCTCTGTCCTCACCTTTGGTTAGGAGCTTCTCTAAGGTGTGGTTGTCTGGTTGCGGTTTGCTCACACTCTCCCTGAGCAGGACCACCTCCCCTTCTAGTTTGGTGAACTCATCCCTCATGGCAGCCATGGTGGTGAGGAGGGCCTGAGCCTGCTCTGCACTGAGGGGGTCGCTCTCCTCCTGGGGCTTGTCCTCCACTATGGTGGGAAGAGAGGTGCTGGATGTGTCTTTTTGGGTGGGGAGAGTAGGGGTGAGGGTGGTGCTGGTGGAGTTTGTCTTGTGGAAGGGCATGTCACTGCTGGTGTTCTTCCCTCTCTCTGCTCTCTCCTTAATGGTCTGAAAGTCTGTTTCAAACAGCCTAATGTTACCTTTCACCATGACAGTCCCAGTCTTGTAGAGGTTGATTGTTATCATGGTGCTTTGATTTTCAGCTTCCACCCATTACAGATCCCCTCTTTTTTAATGGATTGGTAGTGAGAGCAGACTGCTGAGCGCCATGCATTTGGTTGGTCAGTGAGGAAGATGAGATTACTCACGTCACCGTTTTTGTAGTCTGCAAAAAGGTTTTCTGGCCACCCCTATAGTAGTTTCTGTTTAAAAGCTTTCCTCGTTGTGTCATTTTTGGCCTCTTTAGGGTAGAGAATGGATTCAGCGCTGAGGGGGAGTTGGGACATGATGCCTGTGAGCTCTGCTGCTGCTGCGCTGTTCTGCTGCCACGTTGCCATGACAACCGATTTGTTTGTCTGCTGCTGTTGCTAGCTAGCGCTTATTTAGTTCAAAAACCAACAAAGAGTGGCAAATCCTCACACAAAAAAAACAAGATATGTTTAAAGTTAGTCCGTGCTCCTTTTTGGTTTACTCACTCAGTTTGGTCGTTTGATGTAGTTGTATTAACTGCCCTTGCTAGGTTTGTTCTAGGTCGTTTTCTTCTGGCTAGCTTGTGTTAGTGTTCAAATACTGGAGAGTTGAGACCAAACCACGGACGCTGGACAGAGTGGATTTCAGTTGTAACGAAAGACAGTTTTAATGAGTCAGAGATATCTTGTCCCGCAGTTTTACGTGCACGGACCTAGTTCACATAACTCGGCAAGGAGCCAGGTGAAAAAGAGGCCTATACAATGGTTACATACATTTTTATACATAGAATAAAGTAGGTGGAGTCTTGTCGTTTCGGTCTTCTTGACTGGTCGGAGGGTTGGAGGCGGGCCTTGCTCTAGCCAGAGCGGGCCCCATTGGTGCACAGCAAAAGTGCTTTGCTCTTGGGACCGGCCAGTTAGAGGGAGATGAGATGTGTGTTTATATAAGGAAGAGGGGGTCAGTCTTATGGCTGGGTGTATGTGTTCTTACGACGGAATGTCTTTGTTTATATGAGCTATGTGTATGAATATTTATATAACAAATCCCCCTCTTCACATCTATTAGACGTGAAAACTATAGCAGAAAGGTGGCGGTTGCAATCGTGGGTATACATAAGGTGGTGCTCCTAACCTTGTCTGGTTTGCATGGTGGGTCTGTAGGTGTAGTGCTACGTTTGGGACGGGAGTGATTGGAGGGAGTGATATCAGGAAAGGAGTTAGGGACATGTGTAGGGGTTGGTGTATGTGATGTGGCAGGGTGAAATAGTTGTTCAATTAACCATGTGAAAGTCCTAGGGTTACTCCAAATATCAGTAGGAATATCACAAATAAGGGACCAGATATCCCCAGCCTCACCCAGAGAGGGAGAAATTTCCCTCTAACTGGGCGAGGTTCCCTTCTCAGGGGAGGCGGAGTTTGATGCCGCATCACCTGAGGAAGGAGTGTCTTCATTTGGAATCGAATTTAGGCCGCTCAAATCAGCTCTGACTTCAGTCAGTGTTCTAGAAGGAATTGGGGCTGGGGTGCAATGTGTAAGGCGGTGCCAAGGTGTGCCTGATTTACCTTTGACCTGGACTGAGTGTGAAGTAACCTCCTTCACTTCGTACGGTCCAGTCCACCTGGGTTCCAGCCACTTTCTCTTGTGGACTGTAACCCTCACCCCGTCACCAACCTTTACCTTCAGTAGTGGCGTGTCCCCCGGCAGCTCCCCCTCCTGGACCTTGTGAACCTGGGTAGAGAGTGCTGCAGAGAGAACCGTCAGTTTTTTCACATAATTAGACATTACAATTTGTTGTACATCAAGGGCGGGCATATGACCTCCCTCCCTTGGTGGACCATGCATGACTCTACCAGTCATTATCCCATGAGGCACATACTTTAGCTATCTTAGCTTTTGCTTTTGGTTTGACGTTCCACCAGATTTTGGGATTGGGGCCTGTACACAGATCCAAATCTGTGGGTTATGCCAAATCTTTCTTCCACCTGTCTCAGGTGTTTGTTAAATGTAAGCCATTTGTCAAATTTGATTTGTCTTGGGATGCCATACCTGGGTATTAGTTTGGTTTGGTTTGTAGCCACTCAGACTGACCTAGCATCCTCCCATTTTGTTAGTATTGCCTCTACCCATTTGGAGAACCTATCTACTATGACTAGGAGATAGAGTTTGCCTTTAGATACATTTTCGGGGCCCATGTCGGTGTAGTCTATACTAATATCCTGAAAACATGCATTAGGTATTACGTATGAGCCCATTGGTGTTTGATATGGTTTCTTTGGGTTGTGTCTGTCACAACCATTGCATTCGTCACAAAATAAATCATCGTCATAAAATAAGTCAGTCATATTTTTTATGTGAGGGTGCCACCAGATGTGCAAGGCCTTTTTGGAGGGTCTTTAGTTTGCCTTCGTGTGTGGGGCCATGTGTTTCTCATAAAAGTTCTGGGTCCATCAGTGTGGCCTGCTTCATGGGCATGGGCTGAGTCTGTATAGATATTCAGTCTTTCCTTTTCCTCTGATGAGGACCTGCGTCAATCCGATGATTTCAGCTAATTTGGCCGATGCTGGTTGAGGGATGATGGCTGATTGAAGGGTGCCATCACGAGGTGAGCTGTTTTTTCAATAGCTTTTGCTACTGCAGCAACGTATCTGGAGCATGTTGACTGTCCTACCTCAATGTGGTCAAGTTTGAAGAGTAGTACATCAAGACCCTTCTCTCCCCCTCTTGTTTCTGGAATACGACGGATGAGGTGAATCCTTCCCTTCCAGAAACATCCAAATGGAACTTGTTCTTGTAGTCAGGTGCAGTCAGAGCTGCTGCCGCTGATAGATCTGTTTTCAGGAGTGCTATGGCTGTTGATGCTTCAGCCGTCCAGGCCAGGGGTGCATGGAGGTTCCTTGATCGTAGGATGACCGGTGCTGCCACCCCCTCTGGGCCACACCCAATGGTACAACACCTGATAGGTGGGGTCAGGTGCATCATGTCTTCGTCCCAATCTGCAGTGTAGAGGCAGTCATCAGTTTCTGTTGCATTGAGTGTGCAATGGATCTCAGCTTGGGGAGTCTTATATGGGTGCAGCGTGTAGATTTGAGCTTTCAGTTGGTTGAACTTAAACTGGATGTGAGGGGTGGCAGGCCCTGTGGGTAGGCATTTTACCCAGTACACTTCTTGGGCTTCAGACAGTGTGGTCATCGGCAGGAGTGGCATCCTCATCATTCTTACTGGGTGATCAGGTGTTGAAGTGGTAGGGTTGGTTGTAATCTTGCTGCTCCTGCTGCATGTGGCTAGATTCTGGGTGGTTGTATGCTGGCTGTTGCTGATGCATGGGTGTGGGTCCTGGTTGCTGATGTTGCAGAGGTGGGTTTCCCCCACTTCCTCTTGCTCTCCATTGCTGTTGCTGCGGAGGGGGGTTTCATGCAATCTCTAGCAAAATGACCGGTAATTCCGCAGTTAAAACACTGGTAGTTTCCCCCTCTGTATGGTCCAGTGTAAGGGCCTCGTTGAGCCCGTTGCCGTTGCAGGATATACCGCTGTGGGGGAGGGTAATGGGGTGGTGGGGCTGCCTGCTGTTGGATCATCTGAGAGACAGTCTGTGCCACGATCTGAGTGTTATCTGGCTGCTCCCCTTGGTCTTGAGTTTCTACTGCAATCATTTGTTTGGGCGTGATGGCTGCAGACATTTTATCTAAGTCGTCTGATAATGTGTATAATGCGTTATTTAGGTATATCCAATCCTTACTATGTGGTGTTTATTTCTATCGTTGTATGCTTAGCCTGTCCCTGGTCGAGACAAAGGGGGTTATCAGTATGTGACGCCCGCCACGTGTGTATTTCACCGGTATTTTATTTGAATTTGTTCAGCGATTCGTTTAGGTATTTTCTATAAATGATTCTGCGATTTCCTTTTGGAACAATATATCAGTGAATATATGCGGTTCTATAACAATTTTCAGAGTAATTCTAGCTCTTTAGGAAATATAGATAGAATAGAAAAACCCAAAAATCAGTGTGTAGCTTTTAGCGTCTGTCAAACAAAGTCTGTACTAAGCTCGGCGGCTTATTTAAATACTTTCTAGAAACAATTCAGTAAGTTCCTTTATGAACTTATATCAGTAAATTCCAGCGATTCTATAGCAATTGTCAGAATAATTTTAAACTTTAGGCAATATCAACAGGAATGAAAAAAACGAAAATCAGTATTCCATTCGATACTAAGGTGGCTTTGTCTACCAGCACGTGTGCATAATAGCCCAGTTACGTATCCCAACCTACTCCGCGACAAACGTTTCTTTCAATTTAATTTCCCCCATCTCCAAATCATGGAATGTCAACTCTGGTTCATATTATGTTTATTGTTTGATGTGCAATAGCCACATCATTCCCGATCTCTGTCTTGTGGAAGGCCAAACTTACATATCCTATATATATTCGACTACACCTCTAACATAACCAATTAAACAGTTTACAACTCATTCAATAGGATCTTTTACATGCAGATTCAGTCGATCTATTAATTAACTAAATCTCTAAACACAACCAATTAAACAGTTTAGAACTTATTCAATAGGAACTTTTACGTGCATACTACACTTCTAAACACAACCAATTAAACAGTAAGCACTTATTTAATAGGAACTTTTACATGCATACTACACTTCTAATAATAGGCCAATTGATAAAAAATAAAAATACAAATAAAAAATAAAAACGAGCAAAACAAGATCTCCCCGATCAATGTCTTAGGTTCTTATGTAAAAATTTGGGCACCGATTCATACTCACGCCCAGTACTTTCTGATCAAAATTTGGTTTAGGCTATAATACAATATGCAGATTTCGATATAACGGGCTCTGCTCACCTTTATATAGAGCGCTCCGATCAGATTTCCTGAGGCAAGATGAATGGCTGGGGCAGTCACTCTTCCGTCTGATTTTTTAGCCGTGATCAGTCTCGTCCTCTCACACTAACTTATAATAGATCGAATTCAAGAACAACCAAACTCTGCTACCAATTTTGTTAGTGTTCAAATACTGGAGAGTTGAGACCAAACCACGGACGCTGGACAGAGTGGATTTCAGTTGTAACGAAAGACAGTTTTAATGAGTCAGAGATATCTTGTCCCGCAGTTTTACGTGCACGGACCTAGTTCACATAACTCGGCAAGGAGCCAGGTGAAAAAGAGGCCTATACAATGGTTACATACATTTTTATACATAGAATAAAGTAGGTGGAGTCTTGTCGTTTCGGTCTTCTTGACTGGTCGGAGGGTTGGAGGCGGGCCTTGCTCTAGCCAGAGCGGGCCCCATTGGTGCACAGCAAAAGTGCTTTGCTCTTGGGACCGGCCAGTTAGAGGGAGATGAGATGTGTGTTTATATAAGGAAGAGGGGGTCAGTCTTATGGCTGGGTGTATGTGTTCTTACGACGGAATGTCTTTGTTTATATGAGCTATGTGTATGAATATTTATATAACACTTGTTAGTCTGCTGGCTAGGTCTTTGTTGTGTTGCTAGCTAGAGTCAAAACTTCTTAACTTGAGGCGCAAAGTTACTTTTTTTCTATTCTGAATGAATAGAGGTGTTCATCACTTCTTGTCTGGAATTCTTTTTCGATTAGAGTGTATCTCATTCTAAAAACAAAGAAATATGAAATATATCAGGAGCTCATGTTGAGCATGACTCTCGCTCTCTCTCTCTTGCTATCCTCCGGTCTCTCTCGCTCTCTCTCCGGTGTCTCTCTCTCTTGCTATCCTCCAGTCTTTCTCGGTCTCTCTCGCTCTCTCTCTCCGGTGTCGCTCTCTCTTGCTATCCTCCGGTCTTTCTCAGTCTCTCTCGCTCTCTCTCTCCGGTGTCTCTCTCTCTTGCTATCCTCCGGTCTTTCTCGGTCTCTCTCGCTCTCTCTCTCCGGTGTCGCTCTCTCTTGCTATCCTCCGGGCTTTCTCGGTCTCTCGCTCTCTCTCTCCGGTGTCTCTCTCTCTTGCTATCCTCCGGTCTCTCTCGGTCTCTCTCGCTCTCTCTCTCTCTACTCTCTCTCGCGCGCGCACTATCCTCCGGTCTGTCTCGCTATCCTCCGGTCTCTCAATTCAAGGGGCTTTATTGGCATGGGAAGCATGTGTTAACATTGCCAAAGCAAGTGAGGTAGATAATATACAAAAGTGAAATAAACAATACAAATTGACAGTAAACATTACACATACAGAGGTTTCAAAATAATGAAGACATTACAGATGTCATATTTTGTGTATATATACAGTTTGTTACAATGTCTCTCTCGCTATCCTCCGGTCTGTCTCTGTCTCTTTCTGTCTGCATCTCTTCCTCTCCCTTTTTGGCAGCCACCTCTTCCGTCCTCCCTATGTTGTAATATGGGACCAGTGTCTTTTCATTGGGACCCAGCTGTTGGGGAGGCTCATCCATCATGGCCTGTCTCCACCCCTTGGGGAGATGAGTGGACTGGACCATTGGTACACGGATGGATGGGTGGGAAGAGGAGGGGGAATTCCACCTTGGTTAACTTAATGACTGGACCTCGTATGGATTTCCTCTCAATCCCAATGGAGAGGGTCAACTGGAGTCTTTTTTTTAACCTCCACTGGCTTTGTTGTGTGTGTGTGTGTGTGGGGGGTGGGGGGATTTGACCCCTCTGGTTATCAGCTGCTGGGCAGCTGTGTACCTGACACCATATGATCATTAATATTGATTACATTAGGAGCAATATTTAACCAGACCTCAGGCTATACCTATATCTTCTATATACAATGCCAAAACAGTGTCAAAGGGAACAAGGTACTAGTATCACGCTGGTTAGCTCGGCTAATTATTAACTGTAGGTTTGCATCCCGAATGGCATCTTATTCCCTATACACTGCACTACTTTTGACCAGAGCAGCTTATGGACCCTATTCAGAAGTAATACACTATAGGGTGCCATTCGGGACGCAGCCTTAGAAATGCCAATCAAATTTATTTAGAAAGCCCTTCTTGCATCAGCTGATGTCACAAAGTGCTGTACAGAAACTCAGCCTACGGTACCCCCGGACAGGGCCAGACAGGCAGGATATAACCCCACCCACTTTGCCAACGCACAGCCCCCACACCACTAGAGGGATATCTTCAACCACCAACCTACTGTCCTGAGACAAGGCCGAGTATAGCCCACGGAGATCTCCCCCACAGCACGAACCCGAGGGGGAGGCACCAACCCGGACAGGAAGATCACGTCAGTGACGCAACCCACTCAAGTGACGCACCCTTCCTAGGGACGGCATGGAAGAGCACCAGTAAGCCAGTGACTCAGCCCCTGTAATAGGGTTTGAGGCAGAGAATCCCAGTGGAGAGAGGGGAACCGGCCAGGCAGAGACGGCAGGGTGGTTCGTTGCTCCAGTGCCTTTCCGTTCACCTTCACACTCCTGGGCCAGACTACACTCAATCATATGACCCACTGAAGAGATGAGTCTCTGCCCTGGGTTCCTCCTAATGCAAGACAATGCTAGACCTCATGTGGCTGGAGTGTGTCAGCAGTTCCTGCAAGAGGAAGGCATTGATGCTATGGACTGGCCCGCCCGTTCCCCAGACCTGAATCCAATTGAGCACATCTGGGACATCATGTCTTGCTCCATCCACCAACGCCACGTTGCACCACAGACTGTCCAGGAGTTGGCGGATGCTTTAGTCCAGGTCTGGGAGGAGAGCCCTCAGGAGACCATCCGCCACCTCATCAGGAGCATGCCCAGGCGTTGTAGGGAGGTCATACAGGCACGTGGAGGCCACACACACTACTGAGCCTCATTTTGACTTGTTTTAAGGACATTACATCAAAGTTGGATCAGCTTGTAGTGTGGTTTTCCACTTTAATTTTGAGTGTGACTCCAAATCCAGACCTCCATGGGTTGATAAATTTGATTTGCATTGATAATATTTGTGTGATTCTGTTGTCAGCACATTCAACTATGTAAAGAAAAAAGTATTTAATAAGAATATTTCATTCATTCAGATCTAGGATGTGTTATTTTAGTGTTCCCTTTATTTTTTTGAGCAGTGTAGTATTAAAACACCTGAGTGTCTCCCTTGATCTTAGGTCCTGGCAGTGTTGTGCAGACTCAGGACAACTGAGCTTTGAAGAAATATGCAGATTTGAAGAGGAGTCTGTAATTTGCTTTCTAATGTTCATGATCTTTTCCTCAAATAAGTTCATGAATGTATCACTGCTGAAGTGAAAGCCATCCTCTCTTGAGGAATGCTGCTTCCTAGTTAGCTTTGCGACAGTATCAAAAATACATTTTGGATCGTTCTTATTTTCCTCAATTAAGTTGGAAAAATAGGATGATCGAGCAGCAGTGAGGGCTGCACGGTACTGTCTTTCCAAGCTAGTCGGAAGACTCCCAATTTGGTGCAGAGCCATTTCCTTTCCAATCATCTGGGAGCTTTCTTCAGTGCTATGGTATTTTCTGTATACCAGGGAGCTAGTTTCTTATGACAAATATTTTTAGTTTTTAGGGGTGCAACTGCATCTAGGGTATTACGAGTTCCTCAGTTAGGTGGTTAACTGATTTTTTCCTTTGACGTCCTTGGGTAGGCAGAGGGAGTCTAGTCCGAGAATTTATAGCATGGCATTTGATGATCCTTGGTTGGGGTCTGAGCAGATTATTTGTTGTGATTGCAAACGTAATAAAATGGTGGTCCGATAGTCCAGGATTATGAGGAAAAACATTAAGATCCCCATTTTATTTAACGGGACAAAACCTGGTTCCAGAGTATGACTGTGGCAGTGAGTTGGTCCGGAGACATGTTGGACAAAACCCACTGAGTTGATGATGGCTCCGAAAGCCTTTTGGAGTGGGTCTGTGGACTTTTCCATGTGAATATTAAAGTCACCAAAAATGTGAATATTATCTGCCATGACTACAAGATCCGATAGGAAGTCAGTGAGGAATGCTGTACACAGCCCAGGAGGCCTGTAACAGTAGCTATAAAAAGTTATTGATTGAGTAGGCTGCATAGATTTCATAACTAGAAGCTCAAAAGACGAAAACTGTCTTTTGTAAATTGAAATTTGCTATCGTAAATGTTAGCAACACCTCTGCCTTTGCGGGAGGCGCGGGTGATATGGTCACTAGTGTAACCAGGAAGAAAGGCCTCATTTAACACAGTAAATTCAACCGGCGTAAGCTATGTTTCAGTGAGGCCAATCACATCACGATTATGATCAGTGATTAGTTAATTGACTATAACTGCCTTGGAAGTGAGGGATCTAACATTAAGTAGCCCTATTTTGAGATGTGAGATATCATGATCTCATTCAATAATGACAGGAATGAAGGAGGTCTTTATTCCAGTGAGATTGATAAAACGAACACTGCCATGTTTAGTTTTGCCCAACCTAGGTCGAGGCACAGTTAGGTCGAGGCACAATTAATAACCAGCGATTAAGTTGTGAGACTAGAGCTCATCAGTCCCCCTAACTGGGAGGGGGCCAGAGACAATTACTCGATGCTGACATCTTTCTAGCTGATTTACACGCTGAAGCTATGTTGCGCTTGGCGACCTCTGACTGTTTCATCCAAACATCGTTGGTACCGACGTGGATAACAATATCCTTATACTCTCTACACTCGCCAGTTTTAGCCTTAGCCAGCACCATCTTCAGATTAACGTCGGTAGTCCTGCCCCCTGGTAAACAGTGTATGATTGCTGAATGATTCGTTTTAAGTCTAATACTGCAGGTAATGGAGTCACCAATGACTAGGTTTTTCAATTTGTCAGAGCTAATGGTGGGAGGCTTCGGCATCTCAGACCCCGTAACGGGAGGAGGAGAGACCAGAGAAGGCTCGGCCTCTGACTCCGACCCGTTGCTTAATGGGGAGAACCAGTTGAAAGTTTGTCGACTGAATGAGCTACACCGGTTGAGCATTCCTACAGCATTCCTACAGCATTCCTCCAGCATTTCCTTCCAGAAGCCATGAGAAAGTTGTCCGGCTGCGGGGACTGTGCGAGGGGATTTATACTACTATCTGTACTTATTGGTGGCACAGATGCTGTTTCATCCTTTCCTGCATTTAAATGACCCTTTCCTAACGATTTTGTCTGAAGCTGGGCTTGCAGCACATCTATCCTCGCCATAAGGCGATCATTCTCCTGTATATTATGAGAACAGTGACTGCAATTAGAAGGCATAATGTTAATGTTACTACTTAGCTTCGGCTGGTGGAGGTCCAGACGAAGACTTCCAGTTAAAGGGGGGGGGGGGGGGTGGTATAAAATGGTAATTAAAAAGGTTAGCAAAACACCACTTAAACAAGTCTAGAGTAAATATCCTCCCGCCTCATCCTTGATGGTGAGATGATTAAACAGGAGGAGGAGGTGTATGTGTGTGCGTGTTCCTTCCAAGGTCCGGTCAGAGAGACCGTGTTTATGATGTGAGCCGCACTGTACTAGACTGACGTTACGGTTGATGTTGTCTCTTGCATTCCTGTGTAATGAGGTGTGTGTTTTGTGTGACCCTTGTCCTGTCTGGGATACTGTGATGAATGGGACTGTTCTAGTGGAGGTGTGAGACTTGACTGGGGAGTGTTGTCTAGTGTGCGCACACACACTTTTACGTTGTTGTCTGTCCCCCTCTCTGTGTGCTGTTTGGGTGTGGCATCTTGCTTGACGACTCAAACTGAACTCTTCTGCTGCTCTATGCTCGCTACATACTTCAGTCTGTGACTGACATCTTTGAAGTGTTTTATGGAGACGTCAAAATGAGGGGTATAATTCAAAACAAAGGCATCAGCGACTGGATCATCTAAGTATCAAAGCCAATGACACATTTGTCCACGTGTGTCCTGGCCCTGGTTCAACCCATCGGTTTCTGGGCCCAATCAGAACTTTAGAATGTGTTTATTTGTTAGAATGTGTTTGCGTTCTAGAAGTTGTACAGGGAAGTACTCCGATCCAGACTCAAAGCGGTGAAGAAACGTCCGAGGGCTTAGCGTTTTGCCGGAGCAAGGATTCTGGGTAGCCAGGCAATGTGTGTCATCTCTGACCATGCTTAGAATTATCAAATCACATTTTATGTTTAGGAGATGTTATTACGGGTGTAGTGAAATGCTAGTGTTTCTTGCTCCAACAATGCAGCAATATCTAACAATTCACAACAATACTCACAACCTAAAATAATGGAATTTTGGAATAAAGTTGAAGTCGGAAGTTTACATACACTTAGGTTGGAGTCATTAAAACTTGTTTTTCAACCACTCCACAAATGTCTTGTTAACAAACTATAGTTTTGGCAAGTCGGTTAGGACATATACTTTGTGCATGACACAAGTAATTTTTCCAACAATTGTTAGATAGATTATTTAACTTATCACAATTCCAGTGGGTTAGAAGTTTACATACACTACATTTACTGTGTTTAAACTGCTTGGAAAATTCCAGAAAATGATTTCATGGCTTTAGAAGCTTCTGATAGGCTAATTGGAGGTGTTCAATTGGATGCATTTCAAGACCTACCTTCAAACTCAGTGCCGCTTTGCTTGACATCATGGGAAAATCAAAAGAAATCAGCCAAGACCTCAAGTCTGGTTCATCCTTGGGAGCAATTTTCAAACAACTGAAGGTACCACATTAATCTGTACAAACAATAGTATGCAAGTATAAACACCATGGGACCATGCAGCCATCAATACCACTCAGGAAGGAGACGCGTTCTGTCTCCTAGAGATGAACGTACTTTGGTGAGAAAAGTTCTAATTCATCCCAGAACAACCGCAAAGGACCTTGTGAAGATGCTTGAGGAAACGGGTACAAAAGTATCTATATCCACAGTAAAATTAGTTCTATAACGACATAACCTGAAAGGCCGCTCAGCAAGGAAGAAGCCACTGCTCCAAAACCGCCATGAAAAAGCCAGACTACGGACTACATAGGGACAAAGATCGTACTTTTTGGAGAAATGTCCTCTGGTCTGATGAAACAAAAATGGAACTGTTTGGCCATAATGACCATTTTGTTTGGAGGAAAACGGGAGAGGCTTGCAAGCCGAAGAACACCATCCCAACCGTGAAACACGGGGGTGGCAGCATCATGTTGTGGGGGTGCTTTGCTGCAGGAGGGACTGGTGCACTTCAAAATAGATGGCATCATGAGGTAGGACAATTAGGTGGATATATTGAAGCAACATCAAGACATCAGTCAGGAAGTTGAAGCTTGAAGCAAATGGGTCTTCCAAATGAACAATGACCCCAAGCATACTTCCAAACTTGTGGCAAAATGGCTTCATCACCACAAAGTATTGGAATGGCCATCACAAAGCCCTGATCTCAATCCTATAGAAAATGTGTGGGCAGAAATGAAAAAGTGTGTGTGTGAGCAAGGAGGCCTACAAACCTGACTCTGTTACACCAGCTCTGTCAGGAGGAATGGGCCAAAATTCACCCAACTTATTGTGGGAAGCTTGTGGAAGGCTACCTGAAACGTTTGACCCAATTTAAACAATTTAAAGGCAATGCTACCAAATACTAATTGAGTGTATGTAAACTTATGACCCCCTGGGAATGTGATGAAAGAAATAAAAGCTGAAATAAATCATTCTCTCTACTATTATTCTGACATTTCACATTCTTAAAATAAAGTGGTGATCCTAACTGACCTAAGACATGGAATTTTTACTAGGATTAAATGTCAGGAATTGTGAAAAACTGAGTTTAAATGTATTTGGCTCAGGTGTATGTAAACTTCTGACTTCCACTGTATGTCCTTCATGGAGTTTTTAGAGTACATTCATCTCTAGGAGACAAAACGCGTCTCCTTCCTGAGCGGTGTGACTGCTGTGTGGTCCCATGGTGTTTATACTTGCGTACTATTGTTTGTACAGATGAACGTGGTATCTTCAGGCTTTTGGAAATTGCTCCCAAGGATGAACCAGACTTTGGAGGTCTACAATTTTTTTCTGAGGTCTTGGCTGATTTCTTTTGATTTTCCCATGATGTCATCTAGAGAGGACTACACCTAGCTAATGTTAAAGTTGTAAAACGCATACTATACACAGATGTAGATACTAGAGCCTATTCATAGATGATGTCTAGTGATTGTATAGTGGTGCAGCCTTTAGATTTGTGAACAGTCTGTCTTAGAAGAAATGCAGAATATACTTGAGGGTGAGACTGTGGTGGACAGTAATATTTATCATGTATAATAGATGTCAACCGATTTTAGGATTTTTAAACGCCGATACCGATTATTGGAGGACCAAAAAAGCCGATACCGATTTAATCGGCCGATTTAAAAATAAATAAAAAAAATAAATAAAAAAATATTTTTTAAATATATATATGTTTTTATTTATTTGTAATAATGACAATTACAACAATACTGAATGAACACTTATTTTAACTTAATATAATATATCAAAAAAATCTATTTAGCCTCAGGTAAATAATGAAACATATTCAATTTGATTTAAATAATGCAAAAACAAAGTGTTGGTGAAGTAAAAGTGCAATATGTGTCATGTAAAAAAGCTAACGTTTAAGTTCCTTGCTCAGAACATGAAAACATATGAAAGTTGATGGTTCCTTTTAACATGAGTCTTCAATATTCCCAGGTAAGAGGTTTTAGGTTGTAGTTAATATAGTATTTATAGGACTATTTCTCTCTATCATTTGTATTTCATATACCTTTGACTATTGGATGTTCTTATAGACACTATAGTATTGCCAGTGTAACAGTATAGCTTCCGTCCCTCACCTCGCCCCTACCTAGGGTCGAAACAGGAACACATCGACGACAGCTACACTCGAAGCATCGTTACCCATCGCTCCACAAAAGCTGCGGCCCTTGCAGAGCAAGGGGAATAACTACTCCAAGTCTTAGAGCGAGTGACGTTTGAAACGCTATTAGCGCACACCCAGCTAAATAGCTAGCCATTTCACATCAGTTACACCAGCCATTAGACTGATAGGCTTGAAATCATAAACCGCGCTGTGCTTGTGAAGAGCTGCTGGCAAAACGCACAAAAGTGCTGTTTGAATGAATGCTTTTGAGCCTGCTGCTGCCTACCATCGCTCAGTCAGACTGCTCTATCAAATCATAGACTTAATTATAACATAATAACACACAGAAATACGAGCCTTTGGTCATTAATATGGTTGAATCAAGAAACTCATTTCGAAAACAAAATGTTTATTATTTCAGTGAAATACGGAACCGTTCGGTATTTTGTCTAACCTTCAATGTTATTTCATAATTACGTACAATTCTGGCAAATTAGTTCGCAATGAGCCAGGCGGCCCAAACTGTTGCATATACCCTGACTCTGCGTGCAATGAACGCAAGAGAAATTACACAATTTCACCTGGTGAATATTGCCTG
Source organism: Oncorhynchus mykiss (assembly GCF_013265735.2). Taxonomy (NCBI): domain Eukaryota; kingdom Metazoa; phylum Chordata; class Actinopteri; order Salmoniformes; family Salmonidae; genus Oncorhynchus; species Oncorhynchus mykiss. The sequence continues at coordinate 76,908,755 of NC_048571.1, read as the reverse complement.
TTAACCTGGATTTCTTTTAGCTAAATATGCAGATTTAAAAATATATACTTCTGTGTATTGATTTTATGAAATCATTGGTGTTTATGTTTAGGTACAGTCGTCCAACGATTGTGCTTTTTTCGCAAATATAACTAGTGATTATGATAGCAAAAACAATCAAAGATAAGTTTAATGCTAGCAACTTACCTTGGCTTATACTGCTTTCACGTAACAGGCAGGCTCCTCGTGGAGTGCAATGAGAGGCAGGTTGTTATAGAGCGTTGGACGAGTTAACCGTAAGATTGAAAGATTGGTTCCCCCGAGCCGACAAGGTTAAAATCTGTCTTTTCTGCCCATGAACAAGGCAGGTAACCCACCGTTCCTAGGCAGTCTTTGAAAATAAATGTGTTCTTAACTGACTTGCCTAGTTAAATAAAGGTATAAAAAACATTTAAAAAATCGGCGCTCAAAAATACCGATTTCCGATTTGCTATGAAAATTTGAAATCGGCCCAAATTAATCGGCCATTCCGATTTAATCGGTCGACCTCTAGTCTCAACATCAACAGAGAATAGGTGACTCCGGGAGGCTCTGTCTAGTGTCTGTGTTCTTTTGCTCATCCTAATATTACATTTTTATTGGCCAGTCTGAGATATTTATTTTTCTTTGCAACTCTGCATAGAAGGCCAGCATCCCGGAGTCGCTTCTTCACTGTTGACGTTGAAACAGTTGGATATAGCCATCTACAGTGCGGGCAACCCCCCCCCGAACTTCTTCCCTCGGCTATGGTTGTGACAGGTTTATGGTTTGTTTGTTGTTGGTATATTTACATATTGGATTTATTCTGACATTTCTTGATTGCTTGTGCTTTGTTTTTTTTAATGTATTTTTTGTGTCCCTGTTCGACATTTCACTGCGTTGTTAAGAGCCAGTAACATAAGCATTTTGCTGCACCCAAAATAAAATCCGCTAAACTGTGTACGTGATCAATAAAGTCTTATTCTATTTTTATAAGGAGATAAGGAAGTACCTTTTATTGGCTGTGGACTAGAATGTGAATGTTTGTGTAATGTGTACAGTATATGAGAGGGGTGTGTGTCTGTACAATATTATGCGAAAGTGTGTGTTGAGCTTTGACGTGGGAGTGCCTAGTTATGATGTAGGAAATCCCTGCTCTTCACCAACCAACAGCCATCTGCTCTACAGGGCCATCTGGGAATCAGATGAACAAGGAAGGAAGGGAGAGAAAGGAGATGTTTTCACCTCTAAGTTCTCTGTCACCTGGCCTGGACCATTGGTCTCTGACGTCTCTCTGTTCCCAGCACAATCACACACACTTTATAGGAAAAGGTGGAGGTTGTGGTACAGGACAAAGACTGTGGATGAACTTATCGCTACCCAGACAGAGTGCACTGAGGCTGGGTTAGGGAGACCGTGGCACCAGCCAGCCACAGAGAGGGCTCCAGAAAAGTGATTCAAAGCTCCAGGAATCCATGGCATTTGGCAGACCGAGGCGAAGAGAGTGCTTAGGGGAATAAATAAGGATGTGTTAAGGTCAACATTCATCCCAATGTGCCCTGTGTGTACACTGGAGAGAAACACACAGACTGACTCCACTAGTCTACCAAGAAGGCACATGTCCTGCATTCTAGTGAATGGATGCATTGATTAATACTGGAGAGATTTAACAGTTTCTTCATGGCAATTTAGCTTGTTTTGGTGGTTGTCCTTGTCCAGTTAGCTAAACATTTTCAAAATAAATTCTAACTCTTTATGTAAATTCCATTGGTTTGTCTTTGATCTAGTGTAATTTCTGTCTGTTTTGATATCACACTGAATTTTGAGGTTACGTATTTCACCTCTTTAATTTACATCTTGTTTCAGCGGCCCACCTTAACTTTAGTGAGCTACTGTAGACACTTGTATTCTCCACAGGGCTGCATCTCAATAGTCTAAAGTGGCTTCCTCCCCTCGTCACCTGTCCTTCATCTGCACTGATGTGAAAGAGCTGGACAAGTGAAAGCTATTTCCTGTAACTACGAAGTGGAATTAGGTGTGACCGACCGCCTCGATTCGGTCTTATGTAGCAACATTTGAAATTGTGTATTTTACATTAGATAAAAGTAGAGACTCAGTGCTAGAAAATGGTATATCATACACTACAGTTGAGGAACAATGGGAAAGTAATTCTGCTTTGAAAGTTGATAAACTTGTAACCACACTTTTGAGAAAATGCTCCTTGAATGTTTTGGTACACCTACTGGATAGCCCTCCTTTGGTTACAACCATTCATCATCGCTCTTATGCCTCTTTAAGGATTCACATGTGCTAAATGGAGTGAGTAGTTTAGTAAACAACCAAAGATTTCAAGACTTAAAGTGGTACAATTAGCTAGCTAGCTAACATTTAAGCTGTAACTAGCAATGCAAATGGATTTCTAATTCAAATAATATTACTACAAGATCATACATGTAAGGTTAGCTAGCGAGCCAGCAATTTAACATTCGCTTGCTAGCTAAGAGTACGCTTCAACTTGCAATGAAAATAACTTTCTGACCATTAGAAACGTATAATATCTGAAAATGAAGCTAGACTCTTACCCGTGTACATGGCTGAATGCTTCACGGCAAACTGGAACCATTTTTACTCTGTTTTGTTTGTAGCTACATCTTGTTTGGCCAGCGTTGTCAAGTCACTCCAGTTTACACTAACCGTGGCATCTACAGAAAGTAGCCCATCACTTTTTCGAACTGATCTGTCGATAGCGCCTGCTAAACTCCGGTCATCAATGTTGAGAAAAGTAAAAACTTTTTTTAGTTGTTGATGGTTAACGTTATATCTTAAAAAAATGGCACGGTAGAAAGGACTATCAACACATACTGAGCAGCTCACGTTATAGACAAGCATGCAACATAGCAGACCAATCCAAACTCATCTCCCGGCATATCCAGCCCGTCCATCATCTCAGCCAGTCATGGCTAGCTGGAAGGTTATTTTCTTTTCCCGTGGCTAAATCAACTAGGCTCATAATTTTAATAATTTTATTGGAATATACGGATTGAATACAAGTTATTTATTAAAGCACATGAAAGTTCACATGTTCCAGAAGGCATTTATGCCAAGAAATACGTGTTTTTACGTTCAAATGCCTCTCCTGTGAAGAAATGACATGCGACATACGCCTAGTTTCCTGAAACGAGTCACAGATGACCATGGAAAGCCATTGTAGACGATTTAAATACGCCCTAGGTCGTCCTAGGTCGTATTTATAAGGTACCAATCGGAAGAAAACAGACTGATAAAGTTGGGGATAACATTAACTTAACCAATAAGAATGATTGTTTCGTTGTCCATTTTGATACGGTGTGCCTTGATGAATACGACCCAGCCATCTCAACAGCCTATGGTAGTAACTCCTGTTTCTGCTGCTAAAGTTGCGCTGGTCCCCCACTATTTTACGGCATCATTTTCACCCCTGGAAGTTTATGCAATGGCGCTCGCTATGCACCTCACCCACTGTGTTTAATGAAGGGATCTTTATGGAAAAGCGATGTTTGTACAGCAACACAAAGGGGCCATTTGCAGCATTGAGGGGGCCTAAAGAGCTCTCACACTAACATTTACTCTCTCTCTCTCTCTCTCTCTCTGTCTCTCTCGGTCTCTCTCGGTCTCTCTCGGTCTGTCTCGGTCGGTCTGTCTCGGTCGGTCTGTCTCTCTCTGTCTCGGTCGGTCTGTCTCTCTCTGTCTCGGTCGGTCTGTCTCTCTCTGTCTCGGTCGGTCTGTCTCTCTCTGTCTCGGTCGGTCTGTCTGTCTCTCTCTGTCTCGGTCTGTCTGTCTGTCTCTCTCTGTCTCGGTCTGTCTGTCTGTCTCTCTCTGTCTCGGTCTGTCTGTCTGTCTCTCTCTGTCTCGGTCTGTCTGTCTGTCTCTCTCTGTCTCGGTCTGTCTGTCTCTCTCTGTCTCGGTCTGTCTGTCTGTCTCTCTCTGTCTCGGTCTGTCTGTCTGTCTCTCTCTGTCTCGGTCTGTCTGTCTGTCTCTCTCTGTCTCGGTCTGTCTGTCTGTCTCTCTCTGTCTCGGTCTGTCTGTCTGTCTCGGTCTGTCTGTCTCTCTCTGTCTCTCTCTCTCTGTCTCTCTCTGTCTCGGTCGGTCTGTCTCTCTCTGTCTCGGTCGGTCTGTCTCTCTCTGTCTCGGTCTGTCTGTGTCTCGGTCTGTCTCGGTCTGTCTCTCTCTGTCTCTCTCTGTCTCGGTCTGTCTCTCTCTGTCTCTCTCTGTCTCGGTCGGTCTGTCTCTCTCTGTCTCGGTCGGTCTGTCTCTCTCTGTCTCGGTCGGTCTGTCTCTCTCTGTCTCTCTCTGTCTCTCTCTGTCTCGGTCAGTCTGTCTCTCTCTGTCTCGGTCGGTCTGTCTCTCTCTGTCTCGGTCGGTCTGTCTCTCTCTGTCTCGGTCGGTCTGTCTCTCTCTGTCTCGGTCGGTCTGTCTCTCTCTGTCTCGGTCTGTCTCTCTCTGTCTCTCTCTGTCTCGGTCGGTCTGTCTCTCTCTGTCTCGGTCGGTCTGTCTCTCTCTGTCTCGGTCGGTCTGTCTCTCTCTGTCTCGGTCGGTCTGTCTCTCTCTGTCTCGGTCGGTCTGTCTCTCTCTGTCTCGGTCGGTCTGTCTCTCTCTGTCTCGGTCGGTCTGTCTCTCTCTGTCTCGGTCTGTCTGTCTGTCTCTCTCTGTCTCGGTCTGTCTGTCTGTCTCTCTCTGTCTCGGTCTGTCTGTCTGTCTCTCTCTGTCTCGGTCTGTCTGTCTGTCTGTCTCTCTCTGTCTCGGTCTGTCTGTCTGTCTCTCTCTGTCTCGGTCTGTCTGTCTGTCTCTCTCTGTCTCGGTCTGTCTGTCTGTCTCGGTCTGTCTGTCTGTCTCTCTCTGTCTCGGTCTGTCTGTCTGTCTGTCTCTCTCTGTCTCGGTCTGTCTGTCTGTCTCTCTCTGTCTCGGTCTGTCTGTCTGTCTCTCTCTGTCTCGGTCTGTCTGTCTGTCTCGGTCTGTCTGTCTCTCTCTGTCTCTCTCTCTCTGTCTCTCTCTGTCTCGGTCGGTCTGTCTCTCTCTGTCTCGGTCGGTCTGTCTCTCTCTGTCTCGGTCGGTCTGTCTCTCTCTGTCTCAGTCGGTCTGTCTCTCTCTGTCTCGGTCGGTCTGTCTGTCTCTCTCTGTCTCGGTCGGTCTGTCTGTCTCTCTCTGTCTCGGTCTGTCTGTCTGTCTCTCTCTGTCTCGGTCTGTCTGTCTGTCTCTCTCTGTCTCGGTCTGTCTGTCTGTCTCTCTCTGTCTCGGTCTGTCTGTCTGTCTCTCTCTGTCTCGGTCTGTCTGTCTCTCTCTGTCTCGGTCTGTCTGTCTGTCTCTCTCTGTCTCGGTCTGTCTGTCTGTCTCTCTCTGTCTCGGTCTGTCTGTCTGTCTCTCTCTGTCTCGGTCTGTCTGTCTGTCTCTCTCTGTCTCGGTCTGTCTGTCTGTCTCGGTCTGTCTGTCTCTCTCTGTCTCTCTCTCTCTGTCTCTCTCTGTCTCGGTCGGTCTGTCTCTCTCTGTCTCGGTCGGTCTGTCTCTCTCTGTCTCGGTCTGTCTGTGTCTCGGTCTGTCTCGGTCTGTCTCTCTCTGTCTCTCTCTGTCTCGGTCTGTCTCTCTCTGTCTCTCTCTGTCTCGGTCGGTCTGTCTCTCTCTGTCTCGGTCGGTCTGTCTCTCTCTGTCTCGGTCGGTCTGTCTCTCTCTGTCTCTCTCTGTCTCTCTCTGTCTCTCTCTGTCTCGGTCAGTCTGTCTCTCTCTGTCTCGGTCGGTCTGTCTCTCTCTGTCTCGGTCGGTCTGTCTCTCTCTGTCTCGGTCGGTCTGTCTCTCTCTGTCTCGGTCGGTCTGTCTCTCTCTGTCTCGGTCTGTCTCTCTCTGTCTCTCTCTGTCTCGGTCGGTCTGTCTCTCTCTGTCTCGGTCGGTCTGTCTCTCTCTGTCTCGGTCGGTCTGTCTCTCTCTGTCTCGGTCGGTCTGTCTCTCTCTGTCTCGGTCGGTCTGTCTCTCTCTGTCTCGGTCGGTCTGTCTGTCTCTCTCTGTCTCGGTCTGTCTGTCTGTCTCTCTCTGTCTCGGTCTGTCTCTCTCTGTCTCTCTCTGTCTCGGTCGGTCTGTCTCTCTCTGTCTCGGTCGGTCTGTCTCTCTCTGTCTCGGTCGGTCTGTCTCTCTCTGTCTCGGTCGGTCTGTCTCTCTCTGTCTCGGTCGGTCTGTCTCTCTCTGTCTCGGTCGGTCTGTCTGTCTCTCTCTGTCTCGGTCTGTCTGTCTGTCTCTCTCTGTCTCGGTCTGTCTGTCTGTCTCTCTCTGTCTCGGTCTGTCTGTCTGTCTCTCTCTGTCTCGGTCTGTCTGTCTGTCTCTCTCTGTCTCGGTCTGTCTGTCTGTCTCTCTCTGTCTCGGTCTGTCTGTCTGTCTGTCTCTCTCTGTCTCGGTCTGTCTGTCTGTCTCTCTCTGTCTCGGTCTGTCTGTCTGTCTCTCT